>NC_056452.1:31903919-32044271 GCF_018296145.1 Oncorhynchus tshawytscha | reverse complement strand
GAACAGATACAGTCCTTGGTTCACCCCAGACCTGACTGCCCTCGACCAGCACAAAAACATCCTGTGGCGGACTGCAATAGCATCGAATAGTCCCGGGATATGCAACTGTTCAGGGAAGTCCGTAACCAATACACGCAGTCAGTCAGGAAAGCTAAGGCCAGCTTCTTCAGGCAGAAGTTTGCATCATGTAGCTCCAACTCCAAAAGTTCTGGGACACTGTGAAGTCCATGGAGAACAAGAGCACCTCCTCCCAGCTGCCCACTGCACTGAGGCTAGGTAACACGGTCACCACCGATAAATCCATGATTATCGAAAACTTCAATAAGCATTTCTCAACGGCTGGCCATGCCTTCCGCCTGGCTACTCCAACCTCGGCCAACAGCTCTGCCCCCGGCAGCTCCTCGCCCAAGCCTCTCCAGGTTCTCCTTTACCCAAATCCAGATAGCAGATGTTCTGAAAGAGCTGCAAAACCTGGACCCGTACAAATCAGCTGGGCTTGACAATCTGGACCCCTATTTCTGAAACTTTCCGCCGCCATTGTCGCAACCCCTATTACCAGCCTGTTCAACCTCTCTTTCATATCGTCTGAGATCCCCAAGGATTGGAAAGCTGCCGCAGTCATCCCCCTCTTCAAAGGGGAGACACCCTGGACCCAAACTGTTACAGACCTATATCCATCCTGCCCTGCCTATCTAAGGTCTTGAAAGCCAAGTCAACAAACAGGTCACTGACCATCTCGAATCCCACCGTACCTTCTCCGCTGTGCAATCTGGTTTCCGAGCCGGTCACGGGTGCACCTCAGCAACACTCAAGGTACTAAACGATATCATAACCGCCATCGATAAAAGACAGTACTGTGCAGCCGTCTTCATTGACCTTGCCAAGGCTTTCGACTCTGTCAATCACCATATTCTTATCGGCAGACTCAGTAGCCTCGGTTTTTCGGATGACTGCCTTGCCTGGTTCACCAATTACTTTGCAGACAGAGTTCAGTGTGTCAAATCAGAGGGCATGCTGTCCGGTCCTCTGGCAGTCTCTATGGGGGTGCCACAGGGTTCAATTCTCGGGCCGACTCTTTTCTCTGTATATATCAATGACGTTGCTCTTGCTGCGGGCGATTCCCTGATCCACCTCTACGCAGACGACACCATTCTATATACTTTCGGCCCGTCATTGGACACTGTGCTATCCAACCTCCAAACAAGCTTCAATGCCATACAACACTCCTTCCGTGGCCTCCAACTGCTCTTAAACGCTAGTAAAACCAAATGCATGCTTTTCAACCGATCGCTGCCTGCACCCGCATGCCCGACTAGCATCACCACCCTGGATGGTTCCGACCTTGAATATGTGGACATCTATAAGTACCTAGGTGTCTGGCTAGACTGCAAACTCTCCTTCCAGACTCATATCAAACATCTCCAATCGAAAATCAAATCAAGAGTCGGCTTTCTATTCCGTAACAAAGCCTCCTTCACTCACGCCGCCAAGCTTACCCTAGTAAAACTGACTATCCTTCCGATCCTCGACTTCGGCGATGTCATCTACAAAATGGCTTCCAACACTCTACTCAGCAAACTGGATGCAGTCTATCACAGTGCCATCCGTTTTGTCACTAAAGCACCTTATACCACCCACCACTGCGACCTGTATGCTCTAGTCGGCTGGCCCTCATTACATATTCGTCGCCAGACCCACTGGCTCCAGGTCATCTACAAGTCCATGCTAGGTAAAGCTCCGCCTTATCTCAGTTCACTGGTCACGATGGCAACACCCATCCGTAGCACGCGCTCCAGCAGGTGTATCTCACTGATCATCCCTAAAGCCAACACCTCATTTGGCCGCCTTTCGTTCCAGTACTCTGCTGCCTGTGACTGGAACGAATTGCAAAAATCGCTGAAGTTGGAGACTTTTATCTCCCTCACCAACTTCAAACATCAGCTATCTGAGCAGCTAACCGATCGCTGCTGCTGTACATAGTCTATTGGTAAATAGCCCACCCATTTTCACCTACCTCATCCCCATACTGTTTTTATTTATTTACTTGCTCTTTTGCACACCAATATCTCTACCTGTACATGACCATCTGATCATTTATCACTCCAGTGTTAATCTGCAAAATTGTAATTATTCGCCTACCTCCTCATGCCTTTTGCACACATTGTATATAGAAATATAAAAAGTATAAAAAATAATTCTTATAACTTGCATATATTAAAATACCTTTAAAAATCATTTGGTTTTCTGAGAAGTATTCAAAATGCCTGCAAATATTATTCGTTTTTCTGAGATCTGCATTTGAATATCTAAGAAAATAGTTGCCTTTTAGTTGAAAGTCTTTATAAACTACCTAGATTATTTTAAAAGTTGGTATTTTCAAATAAACTACAAAATACAACTATTTTCTGCCCAGGTCTGACACGCACATTACCAGGACCAACTCCTACCTGTACATACTGTAGGTTGTTCATGTGATATGATGTGTTCATACAATCATCTTCGCTCTTGATTGTTATTCCTATCAGGCTCGAAGGACCAATTTAGGTTGTGTTTGATACTGATTGATTTGAAGAGGAAGGGTAGACAGTCGTTGGTGACAAGGACATAACATTCTTACAAACCGAACGCACAACATTCCTTTACATGGGGATCTCAGAGGTTGAAAATCCCATGGACATTTCTATGTCATTATAATTAATAAATGTGTGAAGTTTACAGCCTTTCATGGCCCTTTCCCATTTGGTTTGAGGAATCAAAACACCAAGATGAAAGAGGTTTAGCTGTAGCTATCAAAAACAAGGCAGGCAGAGGCAGGACAGAGCTTCCACCCGAATGTATTCAAGTCCTGTCTGGCAACTGAGCTGATTGGAGAGAGGGGGGGTGGAGAGAGATACACACGAATGAAGAGAGAGAGAAAGAGAGACAGAGAGAGAGAGAGAGAGAGAGGAAGAGAGAGCGAAGAGAGAGAGAAGAGAGAGAGAGAGGGCGAGAGAGAGGGCGAGAGAGAGAGGGCGAGAGAGAGAGGGAGAGAGACCTCTGCCAGAGTCTAACCACCGACACAAAAAGAGTAAAGTGCTCCCTTTTAGTGGCTGCAGAGTTACCTTTGAGTGAAGCCAAATTGGACACAAATCATCTGGACCGCCGTCCAAAGGGGTAGGTGAGGGTAGCGATGGTGTGGGGAGGAAGAACAGATAAAAAAATATATTTAATTAAAGCTGCTGGCTGGCAGTTGAATCAAACAACCCAGAGTATGGCTGCTCTGTCGTGGCTCAGTGTTCAAGAGGCTGGCCTCTCTATCTGCTCTGGCTTTGTTGCTGTCCTGAATTCAAGGCTCTTTCATCCCCCTACACCCTTCACTGCTATCATCCCCTTCCTCTCCATCCTCCACTCCGCCTCTCCCTGAGCCTATTACTACAGACTTGGGGACAGAGAAGAAACAACTTCAACATTTTATAAACCCCCAATCAATCTTACAATCTATTGCACTCTGTTTCTGTTAGTCAGTTTACCTCAGTGTTTCTGTTAGCCAGTTTACCTCAGTGTTTCTGTTAGCCAGTTTACCTCAGTGTTTCTGTTAGCCAGTTTACCTCAGTGTTTCTGTTAGCCAGTTTACCTCAGTGTTTCTGTTAGCCAGTTTACCTCAGTGTTTCTGTTAGTCAGTTTGTGTTTGGTGAGCCAGCTGTGGTGAGCCAGTTTACCTCAGTGTTTGGTGAGTCAGCTGTGGGGTCAGTGTTTCTGTTAGCCAGTTTACCTCAGTGTTTCTGTGAGCCAGTTTACCTCAGTGTTTCTGTTGCCAGTTTACCTCAGTGTTTCTGTTGCCAGTTTAGCTCAGTGTTTCGGTTGGCCAGTTTACCTCAGTGTTTCTGTTAGCCAGTTTACCTCAGTGTTTCTGTTAGCCAGTTTACCTCAGTGTTTCTGTTAGTCAGTTTGTGGTGGTGAGGAGGGCTGTGGTGAGGAGCTGAGGGGAGGTGTGGTGAGGAGCTGAGGGGCGGTGTGGTGAGGAGCTGTGGGGTGGGTGGTGTGGTGAGGAGCTGAGGGGCGGTGTGGTGAGGAGCTGAGGGGGGTGGTGTGGTGAGGAGCTGAGGGGCGGTGTGGTGAGGAGCTGAGGGCGGTGTGGTGAGGAGCTGAGGGGCGGTGTGGTGAGGAGCTGAGGGGCGGTGTGGTGAGGAGCTGAGGGGAGGAGCTGTGGTGAGTGAGCTGAGGGGGGAGGAGCTGTGGTGAGGAGCTGAGGGGAGGTGTGGTGAGGAGCTGAGGGGAGGTGTGGTGAGGAGCTGTGGGGCGGTGTGGTGAGGAGCTGAGGGGTGGTGTGGTGAGGAGCTGAGGGGCGGTGTGGTGAGGAGCTGAGGGGCGGTGTGGTGAGGAGCTGAGGGGCGGTGGTGGTGAGGAGCTGAGGGGAGGTGTGGTGAGGAGCTGAGGGGAGGTGTGGTGAGGAGCTGTGATGAGGAGCTGAGGGGAAGGTGTGGTGAGGAGCTGAGGGGCGGTGTGGTGAGGAGCTGAGGGGAGGTGTGGTGGGGGCGGTGTGGTGAGGAGCTGAGGGGAGGTGTGGTGAGGAGCTGAGGGGCGGTGTGGTGAGGAGCTGAGTGGTGGTGTGGTGAGGAGCTGAGGGGTGGTGTGGTGAGGAGCTGAGGGGCAGAGCTGAGGGGAGGTGTGGTGAGGAGCTGAGGGGAGGTGTGGTGAGGAGCTGTGGGGCAGAGCTGAGAGGTGGTGTGGTGAGGAGCTGAGAGGTGGTGTGGTGAGAAGCTGAGGGGAGGAGCTGAGGGGAGGTGTGGTGAGGAGCTGAGGGGGGAGGAGCTGGGGGAGGTGTGGTGAGGAGCTGAGGGGAGGTGTGGTGGGAGCTGAGAGGCGGTGTGGTGAGGAGCTGAGGGGCGGTGTGGTGAGGAGCTGAGGGGCGGTGTGGTGAGGAGCTGAGGGGCGGTGTGGTGAGGAGCTGAGGGGCGGTGTGGTGAGGAGCTGAGGGGGGAGGAGCTGTGGTGAGGAGCTGAGGGGAGGTGTGGTGAGGAGCTGAGGGGCGGTGTGGTGAGGAGCTGAGGGGAGGTGTGGTGAGGAGCTGTGGGGGCGGTGTGGTGAGGAGCTGAGGGGAGGTGGTGAGGGCTGAGGGGCGGTGTGGTGAGGAGCTGAGGGGAGGTGTGGTGAGGAGCTGAGGGGAGGTGTGGTGAGGAGCTGAGTGGTGGTATGGTGAGGAGCTGAGGGGAGGTGTGGTGAGGAGCTGAGGGGCGGTGTGGTGAGGAGCTGAGGGGAGGTGTGGTGAGGAGCTGAGGGGAGGTGTGGTGAGGAGCTGAGGGGAGGTGTGGTGAGGAGCTGAGGGGGGGAGGAGCTGAGGGGCGGTGTGGTGAGGAGCTGAGGGGAGGTGTGGTGAGGAGCTGAGGGAGGTGTGGGAGGAGCTGAGGGGAGGTGTGGTGAGGAGCTGAGGGGAGGTGTGGTGAGGAGCTGAGGGGAGGTGTGGTGAGGAGCTGAGGGGAGGAGCTGAGGGGAGGTGTGGTGAGGAGCTGAGGGGAGGTGTGGTGAGGAGCTGAGGGGAGGTGTGGTGAGGAGCTGAGGGGAGCTGTGGGGAGGAGCTGAGGGGAGGTGTGGTGAGGAGCTGAGGGGAGGTGTGGTGAGGAGCTGAGGGGCGGTGTGGTGAGGAGCTGAGGGGAGGTGTGGTGAGGAGCTGAGGGGAGGTGTGGTGAGGAGCTGAGGGGAGGTGTAGTGAGGAACTGAGGGGAGGAGCTGAGGGGAGGAGCTGAGGGGAGCTGTGGTGAGGAGCTGGGGCGGGGGAGGAGCTGAGGGGCGGTGTGGTGAGGAGCTGAGGGGAGGAGCTGAGGGGCGGTGTGGGGAGGAGCTGAGGGGAGGAGCTGAGGGGAGGAGCTGAGGGGAGGTGTGGTGAGGAGCTGAGGGGAGGTGTGGTGAGGAGCTGAGGGGAGGAGCTGAGGGGCGGTGTGGGGAGGAGCTGAGGAGGAGGGCTGAGGGAGGAGCTGAGGGGCGGTGGGAGGAGCTGAGGGGCGGTGTGCTGGGGAGGAGCTGAGGGGAGGTGTGGTGAGGAGCTCAGGGGCGGTGTGGTGAGGAGCTGAGGGGAGGAGCTGAGGGGCGGTGTGGTTCCTTGGTAAACGAGTATCTTTCTGTTAAATTCACCATAAAGAGCCTGTCAAGAGAAGTTCTTTATTCCACTGCTAAAGCCACAACCAGCCAAACGGCAACCCCCCTCTCCTCGGATACAAGGACCATTGAACATAAGTCATTATTCTAACCAAGCTATTAGAATATGCTTTTGTACATTAACGGACGTGATTGTTTCAGTCTGAGAATCTCTATCCTCCGGAACTAGAGTCCTGCATCAGGCAACAGCAAAAACGTAGGTGGTCCAGGAGTTGAGAGAGAACTCTGATAAATACAATGGCGCAATTACACTTGACATGTGGACTGACTATTTTCGAAAAATAGGTAAGGTGGGCTTTTGGTTTCTCTCCCTATACAACCAGAAAGAAATCATTCTAAATAACAAACTATCTTTATTCACTACAGTGTGGAAGAGTGATAGCCCCTCTATTGAAAGTGAGTTTCTGAAACAGTGTTTCATCTGCTCCTGCCATGCCCTCTCCTGTGTCTCCTTGACCTGCCGCCACTCCCTCCCTCTCTCTCTCTGTGTGTGATTGTGTGGGCGGAGACAGGTGTGCTGAGCAGATCCCCACCAGCTGCAACCTGTTCCATAATCAAGACCTCTACAAATACTCAGCCCTGCCACTTTCACGCTGCCAGATTGTAATCTCTGCTCAGTCAGTCTACGCTTCTAGTCATTGTTACTGTTAGATCCTGTTATCCTGTTGTGCCTGTTTTCCCTGCCTGATGCTGTTTTCCTCTCCGCTACAGTTCTGCCCGCTCTGACTCTGGTCCCTGTCTCCACGTCTCGTCATCCTGCTACTCTGTCCTGGATTCCCCTCCGGACCTGGTTACCCTGTCTCAACCCCTCTCGCTCCGGCCTCAGCCTCCTCACCTGCTTACCCTGTCTCAACCCCTCTCGCCCCAGTCTCAGCCTCCTCACCTGGTTACCCTGTCTCAACCCCTCTCGCTCCGGCCTCAGCCTCCTCACCTGCTTACCCTGTCTCAACCCCTCTCGCTCCAGTCTCAGCCTCCTCACCTGCTTACCCTGTCTCAACCCCTCTCGCCCCGGTCTCAGCCTTCGCACCTGGTTACCCTGTCCCAACACCTCTCGCTCCGGCCTCAGCCTCCGCATCTGGTTACCCTGTCCCAACCCCTCTCGCTCCAGTCTCAGCCTCCGCACCTGGTTATCCCTGTCCATCCTCCCTGGTTACCCTGTCCCATCCCCTCCGGTCTCAGCCTCCTCACCTGGTTACCCTGTCCCATCCCCTCTCGCTCCGGTCTCAGCCTCCTCACCTGGTTACCCTGTCCCATCCCCTCTCGCTCCGGTCTCAGCCTCCTCACCTGGTCACCCTGTCCCATCCCCTCTCGCTCCGGTCTCAGCCTTCGCACCTGGTTACCCTGTCTCAACCCCTCTCGCTCCAGTCTCAGCCTCCCTGGTTACCCTTTCCCAACCCCTCTCGCTCCAGTCTCAGCCTCCGCACCTGGTTTCCTGCAACCCACTGAGCTTCCCCTGGCCTGCACTCCATCTTCCCCCTGTGTTTCAATAAATACCTTGGTTACTTCATCTCAGTCTCCTCGTCTGAGTCTGCTCTTGGGATCCCCTGTTCCACTCCGAGTAACAGTACGATCTGGCCAAAGAGATGAACTCAGCAGACTCTGATACTCTCCAACATGACCAAGCCCTGAAGACCCTTCTGGAGCACATCAAGGAGTTTTCACAGAGCCTGTCTGACCTACAGGGATGACCCTTCGCCTAAAGCTACACAACCCACAGATTGTCTGGACCGCCGGAAAGGTAACCACTTGGAGTTCATTTTGTCACTCTAATTGTCTACATTCTGCCATTCCCCTTGCCTTGTCTGTGCCCCAGTTCATTCCAGAACCTCCGGACCTGTCATCAGTTCCTCCCGAGTATCATTATCTACCTCCTGTGTTCAGGAAGCACCACGTCCTGTCGCTGCCGCCTCATCGGCTGTACAACTGCACCATTGACCTCCAGCCTGGAGCTCCTCTCCCCAGTAGCGGGGTGTTTAACCTCTATCGCCCCGAGCAAGAGGCTATGGAGAGGTACATCCAGGATTCTCTGGCTGCAGGACTTATAAAGCCATCTTCCTCCCCGGTGGGTGCTGGGTTTTTCTTTGTGAAGAAGGATGGGTCACTGACGCCGTGCATAGACTTCCGTGGGCTGAATATTATCACAGTGAAAGAACACGTGAATTTAAGTATGCTCTCTAATTCTCTCTTTCTCTCTTTCTCTCTCTCAGAGGACCTGAGCCCTAGGACCATGCCTCAGGACTACCTGACATGACTCCTTGCTGTCCCCAGTCCACCTGGCCGTGCTGCTGCTCCAGTTTCAACTGTTCTGCCTTATTATTATTATTATTATTATTGGACCATGCTGGTCATTTATGAACATTTGAACATCTTGGCCATGTTCTGTTAATCTCCACCCGGCACAGTCAGAAGAGGACTGGCCACCCCACATAGCCTGGTTCCTCTCTAGGCTTCTTCCTAGGTTTTGGCCTTTCTAGGGAGTTTTTCCTAGCCACCGTGCTTCTACACCTGCATTGCTTGCTGTTTGGGGTTTTAGGCTGGGTTTCTGTACAGCACTTTGAGATATCAGCTGATGTACGAAGGGCTATATAAATCAAATTGATTTGATTAGAAGTACCCCTTGCCACTCATCAGCTCTGCTTTTGCCCCCCTCCATGGTGCCACGGTGTTTACCAAACCGGACCACCTTGTCCGCATAAGAGAGGTGGATAAGCACTAGAACAGTCTGTAGCACCCAGCCTCATCCTACTGGACCTTGTCCAGGGACGAGTGGAAGACTGCGTTCAACACACCACTTGGTCACTGAGTATTTGGCCTTTTGGTCTTACTAACGCCCCTGCTGTTTTCCAGAACCTAGTCAATGACGTGGGTGTGTTTAGACACTTCGTTTTTGTCTATTTAGGGGTGACAGGTGAGGTGGGTTCCTGCATCAGCGCTTTTGGTGGCCCACCATGGAAAGAGACTTCCGGCAGTTTGTCTCAGCCTGTTTGATTTGTGCCCAGAACAAAACCTCATATAAACCCACCTCCGGTCTGCTTCGCCCTCTTCCCATACCCAGTCACCCCTGGTCACTGCGGACCTGCTAGTATCCCATGTGTTTCATCTGCATGACATTCCCACTGACATCGTTTCCGACAGAGGACCCCAGTTTACATCCCAGGTATGGAGATCCTTCTGTTCAGCTCTTGGTATCAATGTCAGTCTTTCTTCTGGATATCACCCCCAGACCAACGGCCAGACCGAACGGGCCAACCAAGAGATGGAGACTGCCCTACACTGCGTGACTACTGCTAATCTTTCCTCCTGGTGCACTCAGCTACCCTGGGTTGAATATTCCCACAACACCCTCACCAACGCCTCATCAGGTATGTCACCCTTTGAGTGTGCTCTGGATTACCAACCCCCCTTGTTCCTTCCCCAAGAGGTTGAGGTAGCGATTCCCTCTGTCCATCTGCACCGTTGTCACCATACCTGGAGTTGGGCTGCCCTTCTTCGTGCCTCCGACAGGCCCCAGTCCCAAGCCAATCGTGGCCGGGCCTCAGCTCCAGTCTACACCCCAGGTCAAAGGGTACGGCTCTCATCGAAGGATCAGCCATTGAAGGTGGCATCGAAGAAACTTCCCTTTGGTCCCTTTGAAATTGACCTTGTCATTAACCCCTAGGCTGTGCGCCTGAAACTCCCAGCCTCTCTCAGGATCCATCCTACCTTCCATGTATCCCTGATTAAACCTTTCTGCTCCAGTCCCCTGTCTCCTCCTGCAGCAGCTCCTCCACCAGCTCGGGTCAACAATGACCATCCTGCCTATCCTGGTATTATCACTGATAGAGGGATCCTGGTATTATCACTGATAGAGGGATCCTGGTATTATCACTGATAGAGGGGTCCTGGTATTATCACTGATAGAGGGATCCTGGTATTATCATTACTGATAGAGGGATCCTGGTATTATCATTACTGATAGAGGGATCCTGGTGTTATCATTACTGATAGAGGGATCCTGGTGTTATCATTACTGATAGAGGGATCCTGGTGTTATCATTACTGATAGAGGGATGCTGGTGTTATCATTACTGATAGAGGGATCCTGGTGTTATCATTACTGATAGAGGGATCCTGGTGTTATCATTACTGATAGAGGGATCCTGGTGTTATCATTACTGATAGAGGGATCCTGGTGTTATCATTACTGATAGAGGGGTCCTGGTGTTATCATTACTGATAGAGGGATCCTGGTGTTATCATTACTGATAGAGGGATCCTGGTGTTATCATACAAATTGTACATCTATATAACCAATTACTCTTTGTGATTTGTTCTGCACACGTTTGTTGCACTGTTCACATTTCCCTGATTGATTGGTTGTCCCTTGGGACTGTAGTTCTGGGAGTGTTCTGCAGCTGCTTTTCCATGAAGAATAATTATTCTCCCTAGATCACCTTCATGGCTGTCACCAGAGGGAGGGAGAAAACAATTGACGGACATCTATGGTGTGAGGGGTCGTGATCTTTGCTGCCGGGTCTCGACTTCTAGGAAAGCAGTTCAAGAGGCCGGATGGGCTTCGAGCGAGATAAGGACAGAGAGATATGGACAGAGCGAGAGATGAGAGACAGAGAGAGAAATAAGGACAGATAGAGACAGAGAAACAGAGAGAGAGAGACAAGGACAGAAAGACAGAGAGATAAGGACAGAGAGACTAAGAGAGAGATGAGAGATGAGAGAGATGAGACAGAGATAGATAAGGACAGAGAGATAGATAAGGACAGAGAGACATGTCTGCATGTGTGTTTTTCTGTTGCTCATTAGAAAAATTAGATTTCAGTCTTGGATACATCATTCTAGAATACGAGCTACAGAAACCCTCCAACCCATAAGGCCTGTGGTTTTGATGGTATACTAAACCAAAGGATAAAATATACAGACCACAAATTCAAATTGGCTATACTTAAACTCTTCAACATTATCCTCAGCTCTGGCATCTTCACTAATATTTGGAACCAAGGTCTGATCAACCCAATCCACAAAAGAGACAATATTGTTGCCAATAAGTGAAATATGCATCAGCAGCAATCTCTGAAAAATCCTCTGCAGACTCCAACATTTTCTCAGTGAAAACAATGTCCTGAGCAATGTCAAATTGTCTTCTTAGCAAGATGCTGTACGACAGACCACGTATATACACCCTGCACACCTTTATTGACAAACAAACCAAACCAAACACATTTTCTCATGCTTTGTTGACTTAAAGGTTTTTGACTCAATATGTCATAAGGGTCTGCTATATAATTTGATGGAAGCGGGGTTTTTTTGGGGGGGGGGGGCATAAGATATTATAAAATCAATGTACACAAACAACAAGTGTCCGGTTCAAAGAAACACACACGTTTCTTTCCTCAGAGCCGTGGGGTGAGACAGGGATGCAGTTTGAGCCCCACACTCTTCAACATATATATCAATAAGCACTAGAACAGTCTGCAGCACCCGGCCTCATCCTACTGGACTCAGAAATTAAATGTCTACTGTTTGCTGATGATGTGGTGTTTCTGTCCCCAACTAAGGAGGGCCTACAGCAGCACCTAGATCTTCTGCACAGATTATGTCAGACCTGGGCCCTGACAGTGAATCTTAGTAAGACAAAAATAATGGTGTTCCAAAAAAGGTCCAGTAGCCAAAACAATAAATACAAATTCCATCTAGACACTGTTGCCCTAGAGCACACAAAGAATTACACCTACCTCGGTCTAAACATCAACAACACAGGTAACTTCAACAAGGCTGTGAACGATCTAAGAGATAAGACAAGAATGGCATCATTAAGTCATCAAAAGGAACATAAAAATCGACGTCCCAATTAGAATCTGGCAAAAAATACTTCAATCGGTTGTTGAACCCATTGCCCTCTATGGTTGTGAGGTCTGGGGTCCACTGACCAACCAATAATTCACAAAAAGAGCCCAATGGGATAGCAACACAATTAGACCCAACCAAATCACGAGAAAACTAAAGTAAAAAGTATTACTTGACACGTTGGAAAGAATTAACAAAAAAACAGAAAATGCTATTTAGCCCTAAACAGACAGTACAGAGTGGCAGAATACCTGACCACTGTGACTGCCCCAAAATTAAGGAAAGCTTTGACTATGTACAGACTCAGCATAGCATAGCCTTGCTATTGAGAAAGGCCGCCGTAGGCAGACAAGGCTCTCGAGAAGACAGGCTATGTGCTCACTGCCCACAAAATGAGGTGGAAACTGAGCTGCATTTCCTAACCTCTCGCCAACTGTATGTCCATATTAGAGACACATATTTCCCTCAGATTACACAGACCCACAAAGAATTCCCCCAAAAATCTAATTTTGATAAGCTCCCATATCTACTGGGTGAAATACCAGTGTGACATCACAGCAAGATGCGTTTCCACTGAGCCTGCCTGCCGCCCGGTACCGTTGCCCCACCTCTGGTTACTGACTCCTGCCTTACCCTTACCGTGAGCCTGCCTGCCGCCCGGTACCGTTGCCCCACCTCTGGTTACTGACCCCTGCCTTACCCTGACCCTGAGCCTGCCGCCCGGTACCGTTGCCCCACCTCTGGTTACTGACCCCTGCCTTACCCTGACACTGAGCCTGCCTGCCGCCCGGTACCGTTGCCCCGCCTCTGGTTACTGACTCCTGCCTTACCCTTACCCTGACCCTGCCTGCCGCCCGGTACCGTTGCCCCACCTCTGGTTACTGACCCCTGCCTTACCCTGACCCTGCCTGCCGCCCGGTACCGTTGCCCCGCCTCTGGTTACTGACCCTGCCTTACCCTGACCCTGCCTGCCGCCCGGTACCGTTGCCCCGCCTCTGGTTACTGACCCCCCTGCCTTACCCTGACCCTGCCTGACCCCGCCCGGTGACCCCTGCCCCGCCTGCCGCCCTGGTCTACCCCTGCCTTACCCTGACCCCTGCCTTACCCTGACCCTGCCTGCCGCCCGGTACCGTTGCCCCGCCTCTGGTTACTGACCCCTGCCTTACCCTGACCCTGAGCCTGCCTGCCGCCCGGTACCATTGCCCCACCTCTGGTTACTGAACCCTGCCTTACCCTGACCCTGAGCCTGCCTGCCTGCCGTCTGGTACCGTTGCTCCACCTCTGGTTACTGACCCCTGCCTTACCCTGACCCTGAGCCTGCCTGCCGCCCGGTACCGTTGCCCCGCCTCTGGTTACTGACTCCTGCCTTACCCTGACCCTGAGCCTGCCTGCCTGCCTGCCTGCCGACCCGGTACCGTTGCCCCACCTCTGGTTACTGACCCCTGCCTGCCTTGACCCTGCCTGACCTGCCTGCCAGGTGCCGCCCGGTACCGTTGCCCCACCTCTGGTTACTGACTCCTGCCCCCTGACCCTGCCTGCCGCCCGGTGCCCCACCTCGTTACTGCCCCACCTCTGGTTACTGACCCCTGCCTGCCTTGACCCTGAGCCAGCCTGCCTGCCTGCCTGCCTGCCTGCCTGCCTGCCGCCCGGTACCGTTGCCCCGCCTCTGGTTACTGACCCCTGCCTTACCCTGACCCTGCCTGCCGCCCGGTACCATTGCCCCGCCTCTGGTTACTGACCCCTGCCTTACCCTGACCCTGCCTGCCGCCCGGTACCGTTGCCCCACCTCTGGTTACTGACCCCTGCCTGCCTTGACCCTGCCTGCCGCCCGGTACCGTTGCCCCACCTCTGGTTACTGACTCCTGCCCCCTGCCTGCCTGCCGCCCGGTAACGTTGCCCCACCTCTGGTTACTGACCCCTGCCTGCCTTGACCCTGCCTGCCGCCCGGTACCGTTGCCCCACCTCTGGTTACTGACCCCTGCCTGCCTGCCGCCCGGTAACGTTGCCCCACCTCTGGTTACTGACCCCTGCCTGCCTTGACCCTGAGCCAGCCTGCCTGCCTGCCTGCCTGCCTGCCTGCCTGCCTGCCTGCCTGCCTGCCGCCCGGTACCGTTGCCCCGCCTCTGGTTACTGACCCCTGCCTTACCCTGACCCTGCCTGCCGCCCGGTACCATTGCCCCGCCTCTGGTTACTGACCCCTGCCTTACCCTGACCCTGCCTGCCGCCCGGTACCGTTGCCCCACCTCTGGTTACTGACCCCTGCCTGCCTTGACCCTGCCTGCCGCCCGGTACCGTTGCCCCACCTCTGGTTACTGACCCCTGCCTGCCTTGACCCTGCCTGCCGCCCGGTAACGTTGCCCCACCTCTGGTTACTGACCCCTGCCTGCCTGCCGCCCGGTACCGTTGCCCCACCTCTGGTTACTGACCCCTGCCTGCCTTGACCTGTCTATCGCCCCTGTTGGATTATTAAACTATTGTTTATTTGACGTGGTCTGACGTGGTCTTACCTTCATACCCAATATGTGTGACCTGTTAAGGAAAGGGCAACCAGTAAACCCCAACACCATTGTAAATATAGCCCATATTTTTGCTTATTTATTTTCCCTTTTGTACTTTAAATATTTGCACATCAGTACAAACACTGTATACAGACATAATGTGACATTTGAAATGTCTCTATTCCTTTGGATGTTTTGTGAGTGTAACATTTACTGTTCATTTTTTATTGTTCATTTAACTTTTGTTTATTATCTATTTTATTTTTGTCACGCCTTGGTCTTAGTATTTTGTGTTTTCTTTAATTATTTGTTCAGGCCAGGGTGTGACATGGGTTTGTGTTGTCGTATTGGGGTTTTTGTAGGCATTGGGATTGTGGCTGATTAGGGGTGTGTCTAGCATAGACTTGGCTGCCTGAGGCGGTTCTCAATCAGAGTCAGGTGATTCTCGTTGTCTCTGATTGGGAACCATATTTAGGTAGCCTGGGTTTCACTGTGGGTTTGTGGGTGATTGTTCCTGTCTTAGTGTTTTGTATTTCACCAGATAGGCTGTTTCAGTTTTCATTATTTCATTTCATTTTCATTTTCATTTCGTTCTACCTCTTTTTTTTCCGTCATTAAGTCCCTTCAGAAAGGATTTATGCATTTTGACTTATTACACATTTTGTGTTTCAGCCTGAATTCAAAATGGATTCCAATTATATTTCTTCTCGCCCATCTACACACAATACACCCCCACAATAAGTGAAAACATGTTTTTAGAAATGTTTGTTGATCAATGAAAAATGAAATACAGGAATATTCACACCCCTGAGTCTATACTTTGTAGAATAACCTTTGGGACACGGATGTAATCGCTGCCAAAGAGCTTTCCACACCTGGATTGTGCAACATTTACCCATTTATTCTTTTAAAAATTCTTCCAAGCTCTGTCAAATTGGACACTGCAGTTAGATGAACAAGAATTTAAGTTTTCTGCCCATATGTCCCGGAAAGCTGGCTGTTGTTTACAATGTCATTCTAGTCACATTACTGTATATTGAGCAATAACTGTCCGAAGCAGATTGGTTTTTAATCAAATTAAACGGAAAACAACCAAACGAATTCTAATTATTCACCTTCCACGGGTTCATGGTGAGGCTACATGGCTCTAATGCAAATATGATCTGTTTAGATGCTTCCATGATGCCTATAAAACATGACATTTGTGAGCAGTACAACCGAGTGGAAATTCTCTTAATATTGGATCTTTATTCAGCTCCTGTGAACAGTGTGGATGTGCATAAAACCCTCCCTCTAAGTTTCCTTGTCTGTATTTTTACGGCCACGGTGCCATCGACTGTATTTAGACGAGGGCTCTATTTTCGGCTGGCGTTTAAAGCGGCGCAAGTGTCAAACGCACGTTATCTCGTCATGTAAAAACTGGCACAGTGGCATTTACCAGCCCTAATAATAGGTTCGGACATTGAGCTGTTTAATATCAGCTCATTGTGCTCAGATGGGCGGGGGATATTTGAGGTGTGTCCTTAAAATCATGATCCAAAGTGGTCATTTCAGGCTGCGCTGATAGGAATATTCAAGACAAACCACAAGCTGGTTTTAGCGGTTGGTTGTGGCATGGATTTTGACAGCACAAACGCAGCCAATCCAGCCGTGACACACACTGCCCATATCTGCATGGAACAAGAGAAGCCGAATGTGCTTTTGCTGCCTGTCTACTTCCTATTTAGAAACATAAAAATAAAATAAAAATTCCTTCCATTTTGTTTTATTTAATGAAAAACCAAGCCTCCTCTCAACGAAGGCTTTATAATGTCTGTTAATAAAGGGTTTGGCTCCTGAGACCACTTGGAAATAAATATTAAAATCACCAAAGCTTTATTAAATTAACACCAAGTTTGAGAGGAGTAAATCAACAATTTCCTGCATATTATGCAAGGACATGCATATTTGACCAATCACCCACTTTTTTTTTGCATAAAACAGTTAAATCATCGCATTATTATTGCATAAAACAGACCCATCACCGCAGTACAAAAAACAAGGCTCACAATTTCAACCAATCACCGCATTTACCACGTCACCTGGTTGAATCAAGCCACACGTCAACAACTTTCCCCCTCGTCATCGCATTTGTGACAAAATTATTGCATACTGCCATGCAAAATGTCAGAATTGCCGCCGCAAAGTCAATAATTTTTCACCAAATATCACCAACAATCCCCGCAAAATCTTGAAGGGACTGCTAAAAGCTCGAGTCATCCGTATCGCGGAGACTGAATTCACGGTAAACGCTACATACGTCTGATCAATTGGAAGCTGAGACTCACAGCTGTAATCGTTGCCCAAGGTGCTTCTAAAATGTATTGACTCAGGGCTGTGAATTCTTATGTCAATTAGATATTTCATTTTGCAATTTATTAGCAAACATTTCTAGAAACATGTTTTCACTTTGTCATGATGGGGTATTGTGTGTAGATAAAAAAATATTTAATCCATTTTGAATGCAGGCTGTAACGTCGCAGAATATGCTATATGTCAAGGGGTAGGAATACTTTCTGAAAACACTGTAAACTGCCATTTAACAACTAGACCGAGACTGCCCCCATGTGTTACAAAGTATACATCTCTTCTAGACATCGAGGTACGGGCTTTATGGTCTTAATAGTATACAGAAAAAAAAAAAAACTGAACAACATTGGCGTTGGACATTTATTTCATAAGCTCTTTATACAGTATGCGTCTAACATTTCATTCGAAATCACGTTAATTATATATATATTTTTTTTAAAGCACAAGTTGTGAAGATTTGCCACATTTGGAAGAAACCATATGAGTGCCCATCTCCCTGTAACAACATTCAATGTGTTCATTTACTTTTAAATAAACTCCATGATTCTGTCAATGTGCCCTAGTAGAAAGTTTTTTAAAGTAGAAATGATCACAATAAAATGGACATAATTTCAACTCCATGCATGTGATTACTAACCAGATCAGTCGCTCAATACAGTCTTCGTTCACAATCGCTGCTGTCCTTGTCTGTTCCGCAGGCTAGAACTGAGATGGAGAAACCCCACAATTCCCCTTCATCTTTGAACATGCTTCAAAAGATTGTAAAGTTAGGGGAGTTAGTGTCCTTGTCTGTTTTTAAGACTCTGATCGACAACACCGTTTGTGACCAATACAGTTGTTTCTAATCTTCAATTGAATCTTTAACTTGTGACACTTTGTCTTTTGTGTTTATTCTGTATTTTTCTGTCATGTTTTATGGACACGCTGCTATTTCCCTGTTTTGACTTCTTGCCAGGTCGCCCTTGAAAATAGTTTTTTTGACTTAAAAATGTGTCTTACCTGGTTAGAAACATATAATAAGAACACCGTGGGTTCTGCATTAGAAATATGTGGTGGACCCAAACATTTTTCCTACACATAATATTCATATTTACCCTCTATTCCGTGTAATCAACTTTCAAAAAGAAACCGTACAGCAGAAACAAAAGTGAAAAGATAAGTGCCAAAATGTTCCTGAGAAATACAGTATGGTTAAAAAAGGAGATCCCTCCCAGTTCACTGCTTCAGTTGAGGCATGACATCATCACTATGCGCTCTGTCTTGAAGAGAACGTGTCTTCTATCAATTCAAATCAAATGTATTTATAAAGCCCTTCGTACATCAGCTGATATCTCAAAGTGCTGTACAGAAACCCAGCCTAAAACCCCAAACAGCAAGCAATGCAGGTGTTCTATGCAGACATCAGTGTTTTCCCCAAAGCATTTCAAGCCACTACCCTGCAACATTTCATACAGTTTTCTGTTGTAATCCAGTTTGGTTTCCGAGCAGGTCTCTTTTCAGGATCGCAGCAATCTCTTCTGCGTTTTGTCGGTTTGCTGGCGACTCTGACAGCATTTTAGTGATGAGTTTATGCTGCGGCAGAAAACATATGGGACAAAATGAAGATACTGTGTACTCACTCTAAAACAAGTTGTATAGACTGGCAAAACGGACAGCTGTCACCACTCCTTACCTCTAAGATAAACTTCTCACGGAAGTCAGAAGGAAATGTCCTTGTCTGCAGGCTCTGGAACACCTGTGATAACGTGGGGCAAAACTCCAGAGTAAAAAGTGATGCTTTAGAAGTCAATAGCTTCTATAATATAATAGGTTTCCATCCAATAGGCGACAGCTTCTCATGTAAATATTCTACAATCTGCATAAAAACAGCATTTTCCAACCAGAGATGTTTCCATCAAATGTTTCCATCAAATGTACTTGTTTCAGATAAAAGGCTGTGATGACGTAGTGCCCCTAGAAAACACTTTTTACATGATGATAGTGGACAGGGGGGGTTACACGATGATGATAGTGGACAGGGGGGTTACACGATGATGATAGTGGACGGACAGGGGGTTACGCGATGATGATAGTGGACGGACAGGGGGGTTACATGATGATGATAGTAGATGGAGTAGATGGAGGGGGTTATATGATGATGATAGTAGACGGACAGGGGGTTACGATGATGATGATAGTGACAGGGGGTTACGCGATGATGATAGTAGACGGGGGGGTTACACGATGATGATGATGATAGCTGACAGGGGGTTACACGATGATGATGATAGCTGACAGGGGGTTACACGATGATGATGATAGCTGACAGGGGGTTACACGATGATGATGATAGCGGACAGGGGGTTACACGATGATGATGATAGCGGACAGGGGGTTACACGATGATGATGATAGCGGACAGGGGGTTACACGATGATGATGATAGCGGACAGGGGGTTACACGATGATGATGATAGCGGACAGGGGGTTACACGATGATGATGATAGCGGACAGGGGGTTACACGATGATGATGATAGCGGACAGGGGGTTACACGATGATGATGATAGCGGACAGGGGGTTACACGATGATGATGATAGCGGACAGGGGGTTACACGATGATGATGATAGCGGACAGGGGGTTACACGATGATGATGATAGCGGACAGGGGGTTACACGATGATGATGATAGCGGACAGGGGGTTACACGATGATGATGATAGCGGACAGGGGGTTACACGATGATGATGATAGCGGACAGGGGGGTTACACGATGATGATGATAGCGGACAGGGGGGTTACACGATGATGATGATAGCGGACAGGGGGTTACACGATGATGATGATAGCGGACAGGGGGTTACACGATGATGATGATAGCGGACAGGGGGTTACACGATGATGATGATAGCGGACAGGGGGTTACACGATGATGATGATAGCGGACAGGGGGTTACACGATGATGATGATAGCGGACAGGGGGTTACACGATGATGATGATAGCGGACAGGGGGTTACACGATGATGATGATAGCGGACAGGGGGTTACACGATGATGATGATAGCGGACAGGGGGGTTACACGATGATGATGATAGCGGACAGGGGGTTACACGATGATGATGATAGCGGACAGGGGGTTACACGATGATGATGATAGCGGACAGGGGGTTACACGATGATGATGATAGCGGACAGGGGGTTACACGATGATGATGATAGCGGACAGGGGGTTACACGATGATGATGATAGCGGACAGGGGGTTACACGATGATGATGATAGCGGACAGGGGGTTACACGATGATGATGATAGCGGACAGGGGGGTTACACGATGATGACATAGCGGACAGGGGGTTACACGATGATGATGATAGCGGACAGGGGGGTTACACGATGATGATGATAGCGGACAGGGGGTTACACGATGATGATGATAGCGGACGGGGGGTTACACGATGATGATGATAGCGGACAGGGGGTTACACGATGATGATAGCGGACAGGGGGTTACACGATGATGATGATAGCGGACAGGGGGGTTACACGATGATGATAGCGGACGGGGGGTTACACGATGATGATAGCGGACGGGGGGTTACGATGATAGATGACGGGGGGGACACGATGATAGCGGGGGTTACACGATGATGATAGCGGATACGATGATGATAGCGGACAGGGGGTTACACGATGATGATAGCGGACAGGGGGGTTACACGATGATGATAGCGGACAGGGGGTTACGATGATGATAGCGATGATGATGATAGCGGACAGGGGGTTACGATGATGATAGCGGACAGGGGGGTTACACGATGATGATAGCGGACAGGGGGTTACACGATGATGATAGCGGACAGGGGGGTTACACGATGATGATAGCGGACAGGGGCGGTTACACGATGATGATAGCGGACAGGGGGGTTACACGATGATGATAGCGGACAGGGGGGTTATACGATGATGATAGCGGACAGGGGGTTATACGATGATGATAGTAGATGGGGGTTATATGATGATGATAGTAGATGGGGGTGATGATGATAGTAGATGGAGGGGGTTATATGATGATGATAATAGATGGAGGGGGTTATATATGATGATGATAGTAGATGGAGGGGTTATATGATGATGATAGTAGATGGAGGGGGTTATATGATGATGATGATAGTAGATGGAGGGGTTATATGATGATGATGATAGTAGATGGAGGGGGTTATATGATGATGATGATAGTAGATGGAGGGGTTATATGATGATGATGATAGTAGATGGGGGTTATATGATGATGATGATAGTAGATGGGGGATTATATTATGATGATAGCGGACGGGGGTTATATGATGATGATAGCGGACGGGGGGTTATATGATGATGATAGTAGATGGAGGGGTTATATGATGATGTTAGTAGATGGAGGGGGTTATATGATGATAGTAGATGGAGGGGTTATATGATGATAGTAGATGTAGGGGTTATATGATGATAGTAGATGGAGGGGGTTATATGATGATAGTAGATGGAGGGGTTATATGATGATGATGATAGTAGATGGAGGGGGTTATATGATGATGATGATAGTAGATGGAGGGGGTTATATGATGATGATAGTAGATGGGGGTTATATGATGATAGTAGATGGAGGGGGTTATATGATGATAGTAGATGGAGGGGTTATATGATGATAGTAGATGGAGGGGGTTATATGATGATAGTAGATGGAGGGGGTTATATGATGATGATGATAGTAGATGGAGGGGTTATATGATGATGATGATAGTAGATGGAGGGGGTTATATGATGATGATAGTAGATGGAGGGGTTATATGATGATGATAGTGGACCGCAATGATTGTCCAGTGAGAAGATTTTGGGCATGGTTAAAAATGGTCAGAACCAGATGTGAAAGCTACTGGGTGGTGTTTAACATGACGCAGAACCAGATGTTAAAGCTACTGGGTGGTGTTTAACATGACACAGAACCAGATGTGAAAGCTACTGGGTGGTGTTTAACATGACACAGAACCAGATGTGAAAGCTACTGGGTGGTGTTTAACATGACGCAGAACCAGATGTGAAAGCTACTGGGTGGTGTTTAACATGACACAGAACCAGATGTGAAAGCTACTGGGTGGTGTTTAACATGACACAGAACCAGATGTGAATGCTACTGGGCAGTGTGCTCACCTTGATCTTCTCTGAGACAGTGGACATGTGCCACAGGAGTTCAAACCATATCAGTCCCAGAGAGAATATATCCGTTTTCTCATCATATTTCCCCCCAGTCTTCTGGAAATACAAAAGTAATTTATGGTTTGGGAGAGAATAACTAAATAGGAGTTCTTATGGACCTGATCAGACGAAACTCCTTATCTCCACGTTGTCTCCCTTTTGTTACGGGCTTTGAGCCGGTTCGTGACACTAGACCAAGGATCAATTTGTTGAGCTGAAAATATTATTCTTTGGCAAAACAAAAACTCCATTACCTGCTCAGGGCTCATGTAAAATGGTGTTCCTTTGTTGACAGTCCTGTACATTGATGCTCCACTCAGAGTGGTGATCGTGGTCACAAGACCAAAGTCTCCAATCTTCACCATGCCATCACTTCCAAACAATATGTTCTCTGGCTAAAAAAAAAAAAAGGTATCACATTTATTAGGTGTCATTTCTCCATAAATGTCATAAATAATGTGGTTAAACTTGGCATCTGAAAATACAGGAAGACAGATTCTCACAAATACCTTTAAGTCTCTGTGAATAAGTCCTTCAGAGTGGATGTAATC
The DNA here is from genome assembly GCF_018296145.1 of Oncorhynchus tshawytscha. NCBI lineage: Eukaryota > Metazoa > Chordata > Actinopteri > Salmoniformes > Salmonidae > Oncorhynchus > Oncorhynchus tshawytscha. The sequence goes on along the minus strand of NC_056452.1, from coordinate 32,021,684 downwards.
CACTCCACAAACTATTTGCTGAAATATTCCATGTGCCTTGTCCTTCGTTCTAACATTATTTTTGCTAATCCAGTCCTTCAGCGTCCCTCCCTCACAGAACTCCATCTGAATGAACAAACAAGGCCAGTCTCCATTTCTGAAATAAAATAAAAACAGACAAATACAGAAGTCAAGAAACTTTCTCAGGGACATTCTGTCAACTGAATTGATAAATGAACACATAACGGTAAAGTGATTCACCTTGAGCTGGAATCGGTCATCGAGTGGTTTGCTTGGTCTTCGCTGGCTGTTTCAGAAAGGTCTAAATCTGATTGCTTTGTTACATGTGTAGATCCATCTCCCTGGTCTGAATAATTGTCAGAGTCTTCTGAGATTTTAGACTGGACCGATGACCTAAGAGTTGAACACAATAATATGTTCCAGAATGTAACATTTTTGATGATCACAAATGAACTAATCTACATGGCAAAATTAGACTTAATAATACTGTCGTTACTAACTCTGTGCTGTAGCCCCCATCGACCCAATTGGCATCCTCAGGCCAAGTCGTATAGTAGCGAACAATGTTCGAATGTTCCAAGGTAGCCAGTGCTTTCACTTCACGATTTGCTTCTCTGTAAGAGAAAGGATCATAATTACAACATGTAAATAAACAGCTGATAGTTGCTAATTAGCATCAACGATAGCATACAGAAGACACACAACAAGGTAAGAGGGATGGATACACACTATTCATAACACGTTTAGGGGGAACAGAATGGGGACAGTAATGTCTTAGCCAATGACTGTATATATGAATGGACAAAGCCATTGATCTCGTGACACCATTCATTCCTATGTGAAAACTCAATGGAGCCAAATCCGTGTTTGAATACCCATGTTAACATACTCAATTTTTTTTTTGTTAAGCTAAGAATGATGGGAATAGTCAAGACAATAAACGTTGGGTAGTTAGATAGTCAAGTCAATAAACGTTGGGTAGTTAGATAGTCAAGTCAATAAACGTTGGGTAGTTAGATAGTCAAGACAATAAACGTTGGGTAGTTAGATAGTCAAGACAATAAACGTTGGGTAGTTAGATAGTCAAGACAATAAACGTTGGGTAGTTAGATAGTCAAGACAATAAACGTTGGGTAGTTAGTCAAGACAATAAACGTTGGGTAGTTAGATAGTCAAGTCAATAAACGTTGGGTAGTTAGACTATAGCTAATATACTGTCAGGTTTGATGCATAACTACTAACGTTAGGTAGTTAGCTAACATACCGACACATACTGCTGTAATGATATGCTATGTGGTTCGTAAGGACAGCGTAGCTAACAAATTGTCAGCCAACATAACGTGTAACTTATTTGAAAAGTAATTAATTTATTACATTGCTCAACATTTTCTTAACATGTGTCATAATTAGTTAAACCAAAGGATTTGTATCGGCTCTCGTTGTACTTCGGCTGCATATTTTCCGCCATCTTCTCCAAATCTGAAAACGATGTGAAGCCATGACCATTTCCTGAAGAATTGCATTATGGGCCCTAAAGTACAGAAATAGTGTCCCCTGCTTGTATACTTCATATTTTGGCGAATTTAGTAACTTTTGGCATACTCACTACATCCATACTATGACCAATAAGCATACTATATACTCAATTCACATCACAAATAGAACAGTTAGTATGAGTATTTGAACACAGTTCATATGAAAACATTGCATCTCGCGGAAACATAACATGTAGATTGCGCTACTCCTGGAAGTGACGTTGAAGGCTGGCTCAGTGCTGCCCCCTCTCATTGAGTAAATCATGTTGAAGGCCGACCGAGGTACTGCAGGCTGCCATTAGACATAACATGCAGGCTGGCTCAGTGCTGCCCCCTCTCATTGAGTAAATCATGTTGAAGGCCGACCGAGGTACTGCAGGCTGCCATTAGACATAACATGCAGGCTGGCTCAGTGCTGCCCCCTCTCATTGAGTAAATCATGTTGAAGGCCGACCGAGGTACTGCAGGCTGCCATTAGACATAACATGCAGGCTGGCTCAGTGCTGCCCCCTCTCATTGAGTAAATCATGTTGAAGGCCGACCGAGGTACAGCAGGCTGCCATTAGACATAACATGCAGGCTGGCTCAGTGCTGCCCCCTCTCATTGAGTAAATCATGTTGAAGGCCGACCGAGGTACTGCAGGCTGCCATTAGACATAACATGCAGGCTGGCTCAGTGCTGCCCCCTCTCATTGAGTAAATCATGTTGAAGGCCGACCGAGGTACTGCAGGCTGCCATTAGCAACTGAACTAACCAAATAACTTCTTCTGTGTGTGATTTGAAAATAAATCGGTTCAAGGACATCTGGTGTATTAGAAGCAACTTTTGGTAAACATAATTGTCTTTGATTTATGTTTTTTCAAGGTTTCCACATAGATTATCCATTTGATTTGACTATAACGGAGAGCCTGTTTTCCAGCTGCAGTACCATGGTCGGCCTTGAACTTCGTGGCTTCAATGAGAGGGGGCCGTCGTTCTCCTCTGGTCTTACCCCATATTCTTCACAATCTTCACAGCGTACGTTTTTCCATCCAATTTGTGCTGGGCTTTAGTGACACACCCAAAGCCTCCTGCACCCAGAACACTCAATAATTTGAAATCTTTGGAAAACCTGAAATCAAAACATAATTCAGATGTTGAGTATTTTAATAGTAAGTAATAATAGGGTATGGTGATTTTTTTAACCATTTTATCTTTATTTAACTAGGCAAGTCAGTTAAGAACAAATATTTATTTTCATTGACTGCCTGGGAACAGGGGCAGAACGACAGATTTGTACCTTGTCAGCTCGGGATTTGAACTTGCAACCTTTAGGTTCCTAGCCCAACGCTCTAACCACGAGGCTACCCTGCCGCCCCTAAAGTGTTAATAGTGATGGTAGCCTGTGGTGAATGTTTTAATAGTGAGGGTAGACTGTGGTGAATGTTTTAATAGTGAGGGTAGACTGTGGTGAATGTTTTAATAGTGAGGGTAGACTATGGTAAATGTTTTAATAGGGAGGGTAGACTGTGGTGAATGTTTTAATAGGGAGGGTAGACTATGGTGAATGTTTTAATAGTGAGGGTAGACTATGGTGAATGTTTTAATAGGGAGGGTAGCTTGTGGTGAGTGTTTTAATAGTGAGGGTAGACTGTGGTGAGTGTTTTAATAGGGAGGGTAGACTGTGAGGTAATATGTGTTTTCTCCATTTCTTCACAGGCAAAGAAATTGGTCAGGTTGGTTACCTAGGAACAGTTTGATTAATAAAGAGTGGTCTACCTGGAACGTTCAGTCAGTCTGATGGAAATATCTTGATCATAACTGGAGAGGGAGAGACAGAGAACACTTTCTAAGTCACCCAAATATATATATCAATTAGAAACTCCTTCCCCAAATATATATATCAATTAGAAACTCCTTCCCCAAATATATATATATCAATTAGAAACTCCTTCCCCAAATATATATATCAATTAGAAACTCCTTCCCCAAATATATATATATCAATTAGAAACTCCTTCCCCAAATATATATATATCAATTAGAAACTCCTTCCCCAAATATATATATCAATTAGAAACTCCTTCCCCAAATTCAAAATGAAAAGTTTAACATTCAAAGAACAATGTAACTAAAATAAACTTTATAATTTTTGAAAGGTCTGATGTTATAGAGTTGGCAGCACAGTAAATCACAGCTTGCCACTAGCTTAGGGAGGAAACATCATGTACTATTTCATATATTAAAGTAATAGAATATATAAGTACCTGCAGTCATTTACTATTTTGTTTGTGAAATTGGATACTGAATGTTGAACATTATTACATTTCTGTGTTGGATATCTTTTAGTTTCATTTGTTATATATATTTTTCCCTATGTGTGCCACATTCACAGACTTACCTCTGGTATTCAATAAGCTCTACTCCACAGCTTGCTTCATCCTTCATTTTCCACATTTTCTCTCCCAATTTTTCTGCCTTGCCGCTACTTTGCAGGTCATAAAGATTCTTATTCACAAATTTTCGTGTTTGGCCCAATTCTCTGGCAATTTCTTGCACACTCATCGCTCTTCCATCACTCTGTGACATCAGCACCCTCCTCAGTTCCTCCAATGTGTTGCCAGGGGTCTCAGAAGGACTAGGCACCCGATCTGACTCTGGAACACTCACAGAGACTGACGCCGCCCCTGGTTTCTCCACAGACCAGACTGGTGGTTTGTCTGTGGTTGCATAAAGAAGTCCAGCTTTGTTTAAAGCGTACAGGACACTGTTTACATCCTTGGCCTTCTTCAGTCCAACAGCCTTAGCTATCTGGAGGGCAGTGGATCCTTGTTTCTTCACCTTTAAAAAGTCACATATTCTCTTCTTCAAGGCCGACTGGTCTCCTTGCTGGTTGTCGCAGGACATAGTTACTAGAATGTTGAAGCATGTGAGTAAAGGAAACAATGACAGACTTTAGCCAGTTGATGTTCAAAGTTAAAAGTTACAATTATGAAATCATTGTCATATACTGATGGAAGTTAGCCTGTTGGAACCAGCCTGATTGCTGCGTCAACTTAAGGGATACTTAGAGATTTTGGCAATGAAGCCCTTTAACTACTTCCCCAGAGTCTGGTGAACTCATGGTTACCATTTTTATGATTATGCATCCAGTATGAAGGACGTTATAGGTAGTTTCACAAGCCAATGCTAACTAGCGTTAGCACAAAGACTGGAAGTCTATAGTATCTACTAGCAAGCTAGAAGTTACCATATACAACCAGTCATTGCGCTAACGCTAGTTAGCAACTTCCTCCAAACTGCACACAGATATACAAATGATATCTACGAGTTCATCTGACTCAAAGGAAGTAGATAAAGGGCTTCATTGCCAAAATCCTGAATGAAATAGAATGTTGAATGCAGCAATCAGGCTGGTTCCACCAATCAGTATGTTGGAAACCTCTGAGCATAAAGAACACAGTTCATGCTTTTCAACCATAAATAATACAAACTGCTGAAACGCAGCTATTCGTTAAACAAGCTATTACTAATACAAACAGATATATACAGTTAAATGTATCTATTAATGTAATCAGTGTGAAACATGATGAATACTTGAGCAGTATTTCTAAAATGGTCTCATAACTAACATATAGTTGCTAACCTATATGATCCCTCATGGTCACCTGGTAAGTTCGTATTTCATATGAATAAACAGATTTGAACTTTACATTTATAGAAATACTAGGTCTATGTCGGATTTCGTCTTACCTTCCAGGTGACGAGATAGATGACTCGCGAGTGTTTTCTCTAGATGGGATCCAGCTTTTGTCAATTCAGGTCAAAAGCATTTATTTATTTTTGCATTTTAGCTAACCCTTTCCTAATATTTTCCTAATTCTCCTAACCTGTCACTCCTAACCTGCTGCGTCAATTCTCCTAAACCTGCTTCAAAAAGTCAATTCTGACAAAAACGTAACCCTTCGAACCATTACCCTTCTTTTGTAGTTCTACAACCCGGAAATGAGTTACGTCTGATTCGTTCAGCCATCCCTATGGCGAAAATGAATGTGGAGAGAATAGGGTTTAGGAATAAACGCCGAAAATAAGGTCCGAGGTTAACACAGGTTTTGGAGATTTTAGACTTATTTTTGTATATGAGATAATAGGAGTCAGCTAACATGACCTTTATGAATTATGAAGCCTTTATGTGCTTTAAACAAATCATATACATTCTTCAAAAGTCACAAAAAAATACGTTAATTGATGAAGATTATTCCACAGAGCAAAACGTATAAAATCTTCTAAGCCTGTGTTTAACACATACCCAACTTATTTTCGTCGTTTATCCAAAAGCGCCATTCATTTTCTCCATAAAATCTGTCCAAAGAACCATGCAAGAGTTAGTGCCTACAAAAAGACGCCATTACTATTTCTCTGTAGTGTCCTGTAGACAATTTAGTTTTCGATTCGCCTGAAAACAGTACTGAAACTGATATGAGTGTCAGCCTGTGATTAGCCTGAACAGCTGATAGTGGTCGGTAAGACCATAAAAATAAAGGCAAATAGCGCCACCTAGCGGCTGTTCAGGCTACCTGTTACTCAGCCACGATGTCTGTCAATTATTGAAAACGATTCTGGTTTTATTTTAGGCAAATGTCCACTGTTATTACTTAGGTTTTGTCTATTTTGAGTGAAATGAAATGCCTGACTAACACATGTATTCTTATCAAACAGGGCTACCTGCTTTTCACAATACCCCAAATCCAGAACACATACAGTATTATATAGAGCTGTTATTACATCAAACTCACTTCCATCTCATATTGCTCAAATAAACAGCAAACCTGGTTTCAAAAAGTCTGTATCATCTCATGTTTCATGTGGACCCCATGTAGAGTAACTACTGCTTTCACAACAGCTAATGGGGATCCTAATAAAATACCAATATTTATTCAGTTCATGAGATGTATTTCTCAAAGCCCATCTAATCAACAGTATAAATCTGAAACATTCATAACATTCCTGTCCATTTAAGAAGAGCACATCGTGTATTACTTCCTGTTGATCTGCTGTATCTATCTATACCCATAGTTGTTAAAAACGTCCTGTTAATCTGCTTTATCTATCTATACCCATAGTTGTTAATAACTTCCTGTTAATCTGCTTTATCTATCTATACCCATAGTTGTTAATAACTTCCTGTTAATCTGCTTTATCTATCTATACCCATAGTTGTTAATAACTTCCTGTTAATCTGCTTTATCTATCTATACCCGTAGTTGTTAATAACTTCCTGTTAATCTGCTTTATCTATCTATACCCATAGTTGTTAATAACTTCCTGTTAATCTGCTTTATCTATCTATACCCATAGTTGTTAATAACTTCCTGTTAATCTGCTTTATCTATCTATACCCATAGTTGTTAATAACTTCCTGTTAATCTGCTTTATCTATCTATACCCATAGTTGTTAATAACTTCCTGTTAATCTGCTTTATCTATCTATACCCATAGTTGTTAATAACTTCCTGTTAATCTGCTTTATCTATCTATACCCATAGTTGTTAATAACTTCCTGTTAATCTGCTTTATCTATCTATACCCGTAGTTGTTAATAACTTCCTGTTAATCTGCTTTATCTATCTATACCCGTAGTTGTTAATAACTTCCTGTTAATCTGCTTTATCTATCTATACCCATAGTTGTTAATAACTTCCTGTTAATCTGCTTTATCTATCTATACCCATAGTTGTTAATAACTTCCTGTTAATCTGCTTTATCTATCTATACCCATAGTTGTTAATAACTTCCTGTTAATCTGCTTTATCTATCTATACCCATAGTTGTTAATAACTTCCTGTTAATCTGCTTTATCTATCTATACCCATAGTTGTTAATAACTTCCTGTTAATCTGCTTTATCTATCTATACCCGTAGTTGTTAATAACTTCCTGTTAATCTGCTTTATCTATCTATACCCGTAGTTGTTAATAACTTCCTGTTAATCTGCTTTATCTATCTATACCCGTAGTTGTTAATAACTTCCTGTTAATCTGCTTTATCTATCTATACCCGTAGTTGTTAATAACTTCCTGTTAATCTGCTTTATCTATCTATACCCATAGTTGTTAATAACTTCCTGTTAATCTGCTTTATCTATCTATACCCATAGTTGTTAATAACTTCATGTTGCATATGGGTTTCGTGGAATGATGTTCAGTTCAGTATCTTTATGCCTCATACCGTAGCCTACATAACATACCGTAGTCTACATAACATACCGTAGCCTACATAACATACCGTAGTCTACATAACATACCGTAGTCTACATAACATACCGTAGCCTACAGTACATAACATACCGTAGTCTACATAACATACCGTAGTCTACATAACATACAGTAGTCTACATAACATACCGTAGTCTACATAACATACCGTAGTCTACATAACATACCGTAGTCTACATAACATACAGTAGTCTACATAACATACAGTAGTCTACATAACATACCGTAGCCTACAGTACATAACATACCGTAGCCTACAGTACATAACATACCGTAGTCTACATAACATACCGTAGCCTACAGTACATAACATACCGTAGTCTACATAACATACAGTAGTCTACATAACATACCGTAGCCTACGGTACATACCGTAGCCTACAGTACATACCGTAGTCTACATAACATACCGTAGCCTACAGTACATAACATACCGTAGCCTACAGTACATAACATACCGTAGCTTACAGTACATAACATACCGTAGCTTACAGTACATAACATACCGTAGCTTACAGTACATAACATACCGTAGCTTACAGTACATAACATACCATAGGCTACATACCATACCGTAGTCTACAGTACATAACATACCGTAGCCTACAGTACATAACATACCGCAGCTTATAGTACAAACCGTACCTTACAGTACATAACATACCGTAGGCTACATACCATACCGTAGTCTACAGTACATAACATACCGTAGCCTACAGCACATAACATAACATACTGCAGCTTATAGTACAAACCGTACCTTACAGTACATAACATACCGTAGTCTACATAACATACCGTAGTCTACAGTACATAACATACCGTAGTCTACATAACATACCGTAGCTTACAGTACATAACATACCGTAGTCTACAGTACATAACATACCATAGTCTACAGTACACACCGTACCTTACAGTACATAACATACCGTAGTCTACATAACATACCGTAGCTTACAGTACATAATATACCGTAGGCTACATACCATACCGTAGCCTACAGTACATAACATACCGTAGTCTACAGTACATAACATAACGTGGCCTACGGTACATAACATACAGTAGCCTACAGTACATAACATACCGTAGCCTACAGTACATAACATACCGTAGCCTACAGTACATAACATACCGTAGCCTACAGTACATAACATACCGTAGCCTACAGTACATAACATACAGTAGCCTACAGTACATAACATACAGTAGTCTACAGTACATAACATACCATAGTCTACATAACATAACATAGCCTACAGTACATACCACACCGTAGCCTACAGTACATACCATACCGTGGCCTACAGTACATAACATACCGTATCCTACAGTACATAACATACCGTATCCTACAGTACATAACATACCGTAGCCTACATAACATATCATACTGTAGCCTACATAACATACAGTAGCCTACAGTACATATCGTAGTCTACATACTGTACCGTAGGCTACAGTACATAACATACCGTAGCCTACAGTACATAACATACCGTAGCCTACATAACATACCGTAGCTTACAGTACATAACATACCGTAGTCTACAGTACATAACATAACATACCGTAGCCTACATAACATACAGTAGTCTACAGTACATATCGTAGTCTACATACTGTACCATAGGCTACAGTACATAACATACCGTAGGCTACATACCATACCGTAGCCTACAGTACATAACATACCGTAGCCTACAGTACATAACATACCATACCGTAGCCTACAGTACAAAACATACCGTAGCCTACAGTACATAACATACTGTAGCTTACAGTACATAACATACCGTAGCTTACAGTACATAACATACCGTAGGCTACATACCATACCGTAGTCTACAGTACATAACATACCGTAGCTTACAGTACATAACATAGCCTACAGTACATACAGTTGCCTACATAACATACCATAGCCTACATAACATACCGTAGTCTACAGTACATAACATACCGTAGTCTACATAACATACCGTAGCTTACAGTACATAACATACCGTAGCCTACAGTACATAACATACCGTAGCCTACATAACATACCGTAGCCTACATAACATACAGTTGCCTACATAACATACCATAGCCTACATAACATACCGTAGTCTACAGTACATAACATACCGTAGCCTACATAACATACCGTAGTCTACAGTACATAACATACCGTAGCCTACAGTACATAACATAACATACCGCAGATTATAGTACAAACCGTACCTTACAGTACATAACATACCGTAGTCTACATAACATACCGTAGCTTACAGTACATAACATACCGTAGCCTACATAACATACCGTAGCCTCAAGTACATAACATACCGTAGCCTACAGTACATAACATACAGTAGTCTACAGTACATAACATACCGTAGTCTACATAACATAGCCTACAGTACATAACATACCGTAGTCTACAGTACATAACATACCCTAGGCTACATACCATACCGTAGCCTACAGTACATAACATACCGTAGCCTACAGTACATAACATACCATACCGTAGCCTACAGTACATAACATACCGTAGCTTACAGTACACACCGTACCTTACAGTACATAACATACCGTAGTCTACATAACATACCGTAGCTTACAGTACATAACATACCGTAGGCTACATACCATACCGTAGCCTACAGTACATAACATACCGTAGCCTACAGTACATAACATAACGTTCCTTACAGTACATAACATACCGTAGTCTACATAACAAACCGTAGCTGACAGTACATAACATACCGTAGCTTACAGTACATAACATAACATACCGTTCCTTACAGTACATAACATACCGTAGTCGACATAACATACCGTAGCTTACAGTACATAACATAGCCTACAGTACATACAGTTGCCTACATAACATACCATAGCCTACATAACATACCGTAGTCTACAGTACATAACATACCATAGCCTATATAACATACCGTAGCCCACAGTACATAACATACCGTAGGCTACAGTACATATCGTAGTCTACATAACATATCGTAGCCTACAGTACATAACATACCGTAGGCTACATAACATACCATAGCCTACATAACATACCGTAGCCCACAGTACATAACATACCCTAGGCTACAGTACATATCGTAGTCTACATAACATACCGTAGCCTACAGTACATAACATACCATAGCCTACAGTACATAACATACCGTAGCCTACAGTACATAACATACCACAGCCTACAGTACATATCGTAGTCTACATAACATACCGTAGCCTTACAGTACATATCGTAGCCTACAGTACATATCGTAGTCTACAGTACATATCATAGCCTACATAACATACCGTAGCCTACAGTACATACCGTAGCCTACAGTACATATCGTAGCCTACAGTACATATCGTAGTCTACAGTACATATCATAGCCTACATAACATACCGTAGCCTACAGTACATAGCATACCGTAGCCTACAGTACATGGTGTATAGTATCAACATCAAGGACCAGGTACTCTTGGTAAACTAAAGCAATGGTTTCAACATGGGACTTGTACCCTTATAGTATGTCAACTGTTTCTTCATGGATAGACAGGATCCTGCATTCATGACAAGTAGGAAACTACATTCAAATGAATGTAAGTTATTAACATAGAGTTTCCTATTGGTTGATTCAGATTCTATCAAGTGGGAAACTACATTCAAATGAATGTAAGTTATTAACATAGAGTTTCCTATTGGTTGATTCAGATTCTATCAAGTGGGAAACTACATTCAAATGAATGTAAGTTATTAACATAGAGCTTCCTATTGGTTGATTCAGATTCTATCAAGTGGGAAACTACATTCAAATGAATGTAAGTTATTAACATAGAGCTTCCTATTGGTTGATTCGGATACTATCAAGTGGGAAACTATATTCAAATGAATGTAAGTTATTAACATAGAGCTTCCTATTGGTTGATTCGGATACTATCAAGTGGGAAACTATATTCAAATGAATGTAAGTTATTAACATAGAGCTTCCTATTGGTTGATTCAGATTCTATCAAGTGGGAAACTACATTCAAATGAATGTAAGTTATTAACATAGAGCTTCCTATTGGTTGATTCGGATACTATCAAGTGGGAAACTATATTCAAATGAATGTAAGTTATTAACATAGAGCTTCCTATTGGTTGATTCGGATACTATCAAGTGGGAAACTATATTCAAATGAATGTAAGTTATTAACATAGAGCTTCCTATTGGTTGATTCGGATACTATCAAGTGGGAAACTATATTCAAATGAATGTAAGTTATTAACATAGAGCTTCCTATTGGTTGATTCGGATACTATCAAGTGGGAAACTATATTCAAATGAATGTAAGTTATTAACATAGTATCTCAGGGAAATCTCAGCTATGATCTAAACAGAATTCTTTAATGTCAAATAGGAAGAATTCAAAATATATATATTTTAAATAAGGATTAGATAAGTATTCAACCCCCTGAGTCAATACATTAGAATCACCTTTAGCAGTGATTACAGTTGTGAGTCTTTCTGGGTAAATCTCTAAGAGTGATTACAGCTGTGAGTCTCTAAGAGCTTGGCACACCTGGATTGTACAATATTTGCCCATTATTATTTTTTAAAAATTCTTCAAGCTCTGTCAACTTGGTTATTATGTGACTTGTTAATTAAGCAAATGATTACTCCTGAACTTATTTAGGCTTGTCGTAACGAAGAGGTTGAATACTCCTGATCTTATTTAGGCTTGTCGTAACGAAGAGGTTGAATACTCCTGATCTTATTTAGGCTTGTCATAACGAAGAGGTTACAACAACATTCATACACCTGGCATAGCATTGCATAACACATGAAAGGCTGCTCATGATTGAGACGGGATGCTTGAACAGAATAATGCTTCATAATGATCTCTTCACAGCCTAGAACATTCATAACATGACTACATAGGCTAATTGAGTCAGCAATATGCAACTGGACTATAAACGTAACAATAGGCTCAACATCATTACCAGGTCAACCATTATGAATAGAATACCGGACATTGGAGAAATGGCCGAACAATATTTTTGTCAGCCCATAGAATACATGTGCCTGACCAGGTTCTCACTCATATGGCGCTCCACGCTAGGGGGTACCAGTAGGGTCCAGGACAACGGCAGAGTGGATCCTGCGATTGACATACTAAAAACGCAAGTGGCAATACCAAGTCAGTATATCAAAATGTCCTCAAACATAACATATTCAAGTGTAGTACTGTCCAATCTCTCACTAAACGGTCCATCTTGTGCAGCTTACCAAGAGTATCCAGTGTTAGTTTGTCACGTTGCAAGCGCCAATCCATCAACTGTGCTGCTTCTAGACTGGTGTACAGGAAGAGGAATGAAGATACCTTTATATATATATATATATGTGGCAGGCCATCTTTTGTCCGGAAGGTTGCAGCTCTCCACATATTGACCCCTCTAGACTCTTATTTTGAACCATGACACAAAAACAACACTGCGGACAAGCATTTACCTTTGACCTTTGGCTGGTCCTTTGCATGGGGTGTTTCTCAGACAGAGACTATTGAATAAATGGTGAGAGTTCAGGTTCGGAGATGTTGGCTGGTCCTTTGCATGGGGTGTTTCTCAGACAGAGACTATTGAATAAATGGTGAGAGTTCAGGTTCGGACATGTTGGCTGGTCCTTTGCATGTGGTGATGTATGTTTCCTTTAACAATCAGTCTTCCAGATAGATGACACAGGAACCTTGGGGATAAAACTCTAGTAAAAAAAAAACGCAATTGCAGACAGAGATTCACATATAGAGTGCCTCAGTAGTCTATAGTAAAGATCTGTGTGGCGAAACAGGAGACGACACTCTTTATACAATCATATCTTAACACTGTTGCATTGGATTACATACAAAGCATCTAAGATGAGTAAAACATTGTCTAGACTGTGGTTTCTCTCTCTACTATCTCAGCCTTGAGCCCGTGTGACTATCAGCAGGTGCAGACAATTCTCAGCCTGAGAACTGAAACAGTACATCTCCATTCACCCAGTACTTTTCCATCATTGCAAGCATACAAAGGTTATCACATATACACAGTAATCATGGCATTGGTGGCTCACTTATGGCCAGAGCGTTTTGGCGGCCATCTGCTCATTGGTGGCTCACTTATGGCCAGAGCGTTTTGGCGGCCATCTGCTCATTGGTGGCTCACTTATGGCCAGAGCGTTTTGGTGGCCATCTGCTCATTCGTGGCTCACTTATGGCCAGAGCGTTTTGGTGGCCATCTGCTCATTCGTGGCTCACTTATGGCCAGAGCGTTTTGCGCCCAGATGCCTTGTTCTTAGCTTTATTGGCATAGGACTGTCCACAATTCCACTAATGGGCAGTACAGCTGCCTCTGAGCACTGTCCGATGCAGAGCAGGAGCACGTCTCCGTTGGCAACAGAGTAAAGATGTGCTGCTTGTCTGAGAAACCCTGGTAGAGGAACGACTGGGTGATTCGTCTTTTTACCACAATCCTCCTGGCCAAGGCCTCCGCTCCAGTTTCTGCCATGTCTTCCTCTTCCTGTGCCACACAGGACTGGATGCCTTCAGCAAAGGACACCATGTCTTCCTCTTCCTGTGCCACACAGGACTGGATGCCTTCAGCAAAGGACACTATGTCTTCCTCTTCCTGTGCCACACAGGACTGGATGCCTTCAGCAAAGGACACCATGTCTTCCTATTCCTGTGCCACACAGGACTGGATGCCTTCAGCAAAGGACACCATGTCTTCCTCTTCCTGTGCCCACACAGGACTGGATGCCTTCAGCAAAGGACACCATGTCTTCCTCCGACATGTGGTAAGGGAAACCGGTGGTGGGCATTCACCTGGAAAATTGTTCATGTTACTCAGGAGTCAGGTGGGAAATCCCTAGGTTAGTAGTACCCTGCAGCACCTCCCTCAAGGCATTGGTTTGTAGTCGGTAGAGTAGATTAACCAATTTATCTACTCAGACCTTCTTCCATCCAACCAATTTATCTACTCCGACTTTCTTCCATCCAACCAATTGATCTACTCTGACTTTCTTCCATCCAACCAATTTATCTACTCTGACTTTCTTCCAACCAATTGATCTACTCTGACTTTCTTCCATCCAACCAATTTATCTACTCTGACTTTCTTCCATCCAACCAATTGATCTACTCTGACTTTCTTCCATCAAACCAATTGATCTACTCTGACTTTCTTCCATCCAACCAATTTACCTACTCTGACCTTCTTCCATCCAACCAATGCCTTTTATTTTTAACTAGGCAAGCCAGTTAAGAACAAATTCTTATTTACAATGACGGCCTACACCGGCCAAACCCGGACGACGCTGGGCCAATTGTGCGCCACCCTATGGGACTCCCAATCACATCCGGATGTGATTCAGCCTGGATTCGAACCAGGGACTGTAGTGCCGCCTCTTGCACTGAGATGCAGTGCCTTAGAGCGCTGCACCAGTCGGTAGCAGCTGCGCCACACGAGGACAACATTGAAGCTCTCTGAGCAGATGTTTGTAATAACGTCTGACTGGATGCCCAAGCTGTTTAGCACACATTGTGCACTCGTCCATGGCATCGGAGAGCGACTGATAAGCCTCGAAATCAGGGCTCCGGTGGACACACTCTCTCCAGTGTGCATTCGTTGTCACGCCTCGACTTCGAGGCCAAGAGCTCTTGGATTGCCTGCTGCTAAATCGGTCACAGATTGGTCACCCTCTGACCCCATTTTGTGCTTCACATTTTTCCAGATGTGGTTCCAGCTAATGACAATCCTGGCTTTCGGCAACACAGACTGGATTACAACCCTCAATAGCCGCAGAAGATGTTGATAGTTGGAGAAGGAGTGAAAGGATGGTGTGAAAGAACAGTTTAAAGAATGCCAGAAGGACAGGTGATGCTTGAAAAGCTACATGACAGAAAACAAGGGGGTGAAACATACAATCTGCCCAGGTCAAACGTAGTGCTCCTTGGTGTTTGATTTTAATGACTGCCTCTTCAACCATTTCTGGTTCTGCCACCACCAGAAGGGTTGCAGGTCCAGTCTCCATATGGGTGACAAATCTGGGAAGAATGTCACCCATCATATGCGTTGGCACCAACTCGCCCCGTTTCAAAACAGTCACGTCCCTTGCTCGACGAAATGTGTTCTTCCCTTGTGACAAGTTGCGAGGTTGGTACACTGGCATGAAGGATGCATTTAGGGGTGGTGGTGGGTCATTGGTCATGAGTATACTTTGCCAGGTGTTCAGTCATTCACCTGGACATTTCATCTATAAATGAGGGAGCGGATCAGATGAAATCCCTTGCTTGCTGCTGTTGGCACGGGGGTCGGGAGACAGCGGTATTGCGCTATAATGCAAAACAAACACGGTGGGCTGCAAGCATAATCAACATAAGCAGTAGCTTGGGGGCCCCCGACCTTTATAATCATTAGTTATTAACATAAGCAGTAGCTAGGGGGCCCCTGACCATTATTATCATTAGTTATTAACATAAGCAGTAGCTAGGGGCCCCTGACCATTATTATCATTAGTTATTAACATAAGCAGTAGCTAGGGGCCCCTGACCATTATTATCATTAGTTATTAACATAAGCAGTAGCTAGGGGGCCCCTGACCATTATTATCATTAGTTATTAACATAAGCAGTAGCTAGGGGCCCCTGACCATTATTATCATTAGTTATTAACATAAGCAGTAGCTAGGGGGCCCCTGACCATTATTATCATTAGTTATTAACATAAGCAGTAGCTAGGGGGCCCCTGACCATTATTATCATTAGTTATTAACATAAGCAGTAGCTAGGGGGCCCCCGACCATTATTATCATTAGTTATTAACATAAGCAGTAGCTAGGGGGCCCCCTACCTTTATAATCATTAGTTATTAACATAAGCAGTAGCTAGGGGGCCCCCTACCTTTATAATCATTAGTTATTAACATAAGCAGTAGCTAGGGGGCCCCCTACCTTTATAATCATTAGTTATTAACATAAGCAGTAGCTAGGGGGCCCCCTACCTTTATAATCATTAGTTATTAACATAAGCAGTAGCTAGGGGGCCCCCTACCTTTATAATCATTAGTTATTAACATAAGCAGTAGCTAGGGGCCCCTGACCATTATTATCATTAGTTATTAACATAAGCAGTAGCTAGGGGGGCCCCCTACCATTATTATCATTAGTTATTAACATAAGCAGTAGCTAGGGGGCCCCTGACCTTTATTATCATTAGTTATTAACATAAGCAGTAGCTAGGGGGCCCCCTACCTTTATTATCATTAGTTATTAACATAAGCAGTAGCTAGGGGGCCCCCTACCTTTATAATCATTAGTTATTAACATAAGCAGTAGCTAGGGGGCCCCTGACCTTTATAATCATTAGTTATTAACATAAGCAGTAGCTAGGGGGCCCCCTACCTTTATAATCATTAGTTATTAACATAAGCAGTAGCTAGGGGGCCCCCTACCTTTATAATCATTAGTTATTAACATAAGCAGTAGCTAGGGGGCCCCTGACCATTATTATCATTAGTTATTAAGAACTCAAGTCACTTACTGGTGTGTTAGAATAGTAAAATACAAGGTGCAATTTTGAGATTCGGTTGTGCATCAGCAAGTGGTTATCAAATTAAATCAAAGTTTATTGGTCACATACACATATTGCAGAATATAACAGATTGAATATCATTGTAGAATATGACAGATATTTTGGGGATTTTTATTTTTTATTTATTTAACCAGGTATGCTAGTTGAGAACAATGTTCTCATTTACAACTGCGACCTGGCCAAGATAAAGCAAAGCAGTGCAACATAAACACAGGGTTACACATGGAATAAATAAACGTTCAGTCAATAATACAATCGAAAAGGTCTATATACAATGTGTGCAAATGAGGTAAGATAAGGGAGGTAAGGCAATAAATACGCCATAGTGGCGAAATAATTACAGTATAGCAATTAAATACTGGAGTGATAGATGTGCAGAAGACGAGTGTGCAAGTAGAGGTACTGGGGTGCAAAGGAGCAAAATAAATAAAATAAATTACAATATGGGGATGAGGTAGTTAGATGGGCTATTTACAGATGGGCTATGTACAAGTGCAGTGATCTGTGAGCTGCTCTGACAGCTGGTGCTTAAAGCTAGTGAGGGAGATGTGAGTCTCCAGCTTCAGGGATTTTTGCAATTCGTTCCAGTCATTGGCAGCAGAGAACTGGAACGAAAGGCGGCCAAACGAGGAATTGGCTTTGGGGGTGACCAGTGAGATCTACCTGCTGGAGCGCGTGCTACGGGTGGGTGCTGCTATGGTGACCAGTGAGCTTAGATAAGGCGGGGTTTTACCTAGCAAAGACTTGTAGATGACCTGGAGCCAGTGGGTTTGGCGACAAATATGAACCGAGAGCCAGCCAACAAGAGCATACAGGTCGCAGTGGTGGGTAGTATATGGGGCTTTGGTGACAAAACGGATGGCACTGTGAAAGCAAATTGGATGCAGTCTGAGTAGAATGTTGGAGGATATTTTGTAAATGACATCGCCGAAGTCGAGGATCGGTAGGATAGTCAGTTTTACGAGGGTATGTTTGGCAGCATGAGTGAAGAATGATTGGTTGGGAAATAGGAAGCCAATTCTAGATTTAATTTTGGATTGGAGATGTTTAATGTGAGTCTGGTAGGAGAGTTTACAGTCTAACCAGGCACCTAGGTATTTGTAGTTGTCCACATATTCTAAGTCAGAACCGTCCAGAGTAGTGATGCTGGGCAGGTGTGGGCAGCGATCGGTTGAAGAGCATGCATTTAGTTTTACTTGCATTTAAGAGCAGTTGAAGGCCATGGAAGGAGTGGCATTGAAGCTTGTCTGGAGGTTAGTTAACAGTGTCCAAAGGAAGTATACAGAATGGTGTCGTCTGCGTAGGAAGTCGATCAGAGAATTACCAGCAGCAAGAGCGACATCATTGATGTATACAGAGAAAATAGTCGGCCCGAGAATTGAACCCTGTGGCACCCCCATAGAGACTGCCAGGGGTCCGGACAACAGGCCCTCCTATTTGACACACTGAACTCTATCTGAGAAGTAGTTGGTGAACCACGCAAGGCAGTAATTTGAGAAACCAAGGCTGTCGAGTCTGCCGATAAGAATGTGGTGATTGACAGAGTCGAAAGCCTTTGCGAGGTCGATGAATACCACTGCACAGTAATGTCTCTTATCGATGGTGGTTATGATATCGTTTAGGACCTTGAGCGTGGCTGAGGTGCACCCATGACCAGATTGCATAGCGGAGAAAGTACGGTGGTTATAGGTCTGTAGCAGTTTGGGTCTAGAGTGACTCCCCCTTTGAAGAGGGAGATGACCGTGGAAGCTTTCCAATCTTTGGGGATCCCCGACGATATGAAAGAGGTTGAACAGGCTAGTAAATAGGGGTTGCAACAATTTCGGCGGATCATTTTAGAAAGAGAGGGTCCAGGTTGTCTAGCCCAGCTGATATGTAGGGGTCCAGATTTTGCAGCTCTTTCAGAACATCAGCTATCTGGATTTGGGTGAAGGAGAAATGGGGGAGGCTTGGGCAAGTTTCTGTAGTGGGTGCAGTGCTGTTGACTGGGGTAGGGGTAGCCAGGTGGAAAGCATGGCCAGCCATACAAAAATGCTTGCTGAAATTCTCAATTATTGTGGATTTATCGGTGGTGACAGTGTTTCCTAGCCTCAGTGCAGTGGGCAGCTGGGAGGAGGTGTTCTTATTCTACATGGACTTTACAGTGTCCCAGAACCTTTCTGTGGCAAATTTCTGTTTGAAAAAGCTAGCCTTTGCTTTCCTAACTGCCTGTGTATATTGGTTCCTAACTTCCCTGAAGTCGCATATCGCGGGTGCTATTCGATGCTAATGCAGTACGCCACAGGATGTTTTTGTGTTGGTCAAGGGCAGTCAGGTCTGGAGTGAACCAAGGACTATATCTGTTCCTGGTTCTACATTTTCTGAATGGGGCATGCCTATTTAAGATGGTGAGGAAGGCACTTTTAAAGAATAACCAGGCATCCTCTACTGACGGGATGAAGTCAATATCCTTCCAGGATACCCGGGCCAGGTCGATTAGAAAGGCCCGCTCGCTGAAGTGTTTTAGGGAGCGTTTGACAGTGATGAGGGGTGGTCGTTTAGCCGCAGACCCATTACGGACGCAGGCAACGAGGCAATGATCGCTGAGATCCTGGTTGAAGACAGCAGAGGTGTATTTGGAGGGCAGGTTGGTTAGGATGATATCTATGAGGGTGCCTGTGTTTACGGATTTGGGGTTGTAACTGATAGGTTCATTGATAATTTGTGTGAGATTGAGGGCATCGAGCTTAGATTGTATGATGGCTGGCGTGTTAAGCATGTCCCAGTTTAGGTCGCCTAATAGCACGAGCTCTGAAGACAGATGGGGGGGGGGGAGCAATCAGTTCACTTATGGTGTCCAGAGCACAGCTGGGGGCAGAGGGTGGTCTATAGCAAGCGGCAACGGTGAGAGACTTGTTTCTGGAAAGGTGGATTTTTAAAAGCAGAAGCTCAAATTGTTTGGGTACAGACCTGGATAGTAGACAGAACTCTGCAGGCTCTCTCTGCAGGAGATCTCTGCAGGAGATTGCAACTCCACCCGCTATGGCAGTTCTATCTTGTCGAAAAATGTTGTAGTTAGGGATGGAAATTTCAGGGTTTTTGGTGGTCTTCCTAAGCCAGGGTTCAGACACGGCTAGGACATCAGGGATGTAGATGTAGCCTATTGAATATCATTCTAGAATATGACAGATGTAGTAGCCTATTGAATATCATTCTAGAATATGACAGATGTAGTAGCCTATTGAAAAAACAGACAAATACAGAAGTCAAGAAACTTTCTCAGGGACATTCTGTCAACTGAATTGATAAATGAACACATAACGGTAAAGTGATTCACCTTGAGCTGGAATCAGTCATCGAGTGGTTTGCTTAGTCTTCGCTGGCTGTTTCAGAAAGGTCTAAATCTGATTGCTAAATCTGTGTCTTCTGAGATTTTAGACTGGACCGATGACCTAAGAGTTGAACACAATAATATGTTCTAGAATGTAACATTTTTGATGATCACAAATGAACTAATCTACATGGCAAAATTAGACTTAATAATACTGTCGTTACTAACTCTGTGCTGTGGCCCCCATCGACCCAATTGGCATCCTCAGGCCAAGTCGTATAGTAGCGAACAATGTTCGAATGTTCCAAGGTAGCCAGTGCTTTCACTTCACGATTTGCTTCTCTGTAAGAGAAAGGATCATAATTACAACATGTAAATAAACAGCTGATAGTTGCTAATTAGCATCAACTATAGCATACAGAAGACACACAAGGTAAGAGGGATGGATACACACTATTCACGTTTAGGGGGAACAGAATGGGGACAGTAATGTCTTAGCCAATGACTGTATATATGAATGGACAAAGCCATTGATCACGTGACACCATTCATTCCTATGTGAAAACTCAATGACGCATTGAAGCCAAATGAAGTCGGTTAAGATTGCGTCTCATGGATTCATAACATGAGTACTTTGAGCTACTCCTGGAAGTGATGTTGCAGGCTAGCTCAGTGCTGCTCCCTCTCATTGAGTAAATCATGTTGAAGGCCGACCGAGGTACTGCAGGCTGCCATTAGACATAACATGCAGGCTGGCTCAGTGCTGCCCCCTCTCATTGAGTAAATCATGTTGAAGGCCGACCGAGGTACTGCAGGCTGCCATTAGACATAACATGCAGGCTGGCTCAGTGCTGCCCCCTCTCATTGAGTAAATCATGTTGAAGGCCGACCGAGGTACTGCAGGCTGCCATTTGCAACTGAACTAACCATATAACTTCTTCTGTGTTATTTGAAAATAAATCGGTTCAAGGACATCTGGTGTATTAGAAGCAACTTTTGGTAAACATAATTGTCTTTGATTTATAAAATGTTTTTTTCAAGGTTTTCCAGATTGCCATTTTTCCATTCACTATAATTGGGATCCTGTTTAAATGCTATAAATGCCTGCAGTACCATTTGATTTGACTATAACGGAGAGCCTGTTTTCCTGCTGCAGTACCATGGTCGGCCTTGAACTTCGTGGCTTCAATGAGAGGGGGCCGTCGTTCTCCTCTGGTCTTACCCCATATTCTTCACAATCTTCACAGCGTATGTGTTTCCATCCAATATGTGTTGTGAGGGTAGACTATGGTAAATGTTTTAATAGTGAGGGTAGACCATGGTGAATGTTTTAATAGTGAGGGTAGACTATGGTAAATGTTTTAATAGTGAGGGTAGACTATGGTGAATGTTTTAATAGTGAGGGTAGACTATGGTGAATGTTTTAATAGTGAGGGTAGACTATGGTGAATGTTTTAATAGTGAGGGTAGCTTGTGAGGTAATATGCATTTTTCTCAATTTCTTCAGAGGAGAATGAGATCGTAGTCCTCTGGGTCAGGTAGTCCTCTGGGTCATCTAGGAACAGTTTGATTTAATAAAGAGCGGTCTACTTGGTGTGATGGAAATATCTTGATCATAACTGCAGAGAGAGAGAGAGAGAGAGAGAGAGAGAGAGAGAGAGAGAGAGAGAGAGAGAGAGAGAGGGAGATTCAGTTTTGATGTTACCATGTAAAAGAGCACAAACAAAGCCAAACCTTAACCAAATACAGAATTACAGACACCATCAGAAAAACATGGTTAGCCAGAGAGGACAGACTGGCATCACTGTGGGCCAGGAAGCCAGAGTGGACAGACTGGCATCACTGTGGGCCAGGAAGCCAGAGAGGACAGACTGGCATCACTGTGGGCCAGGAAGCCAGAGAGGACAGACTGGCATCACTGTGGACCAGGAAGCCAGAGAGGACAGACTGGCATCACTGTGGACCAGGAAGCCAGAGAGGACAGACTGGCATCACTGTGGGTCAGGAGCGATAGAAAGTTCTAAATCACCTTCCCCAAATATATATATCAATTAGAAACTCCTTCCCCAAATATATATATATATCAATTAGAAACTCCTTCCCCAAATATATATATATCAATTAGAAACTCCTTCCCCAAATATATACATCAATTAGAAACTCCTTCCCCAAATATATATATATCAATTAGAAACTCCTTCCCCAAATATATACATCAATTAGAAACTCCTTCCCCAAATATATATATATCAATTAGAAACTCCTTCCCCAAATTCAAAATGAAAAGTTTAACATTCAAAGAACAATGTAACTAAGAGAAACTTTATAATTTTTGAAAGGTCTGATGTTATAGAGTTGGCAGCACAGTAAATCACAGCTTGCCACTAGCTTAGGGAGGAAACATCATGTACTATTTCATATATTAAAGTAATAGAATATATAAGTACCTGCAGTCATTTACTATTTTGTTTGTGAAATTGGATACTGAATGTTGAACATTATTTCATTTCTGCATTTGATATCTTTTAGTTTCATTTGTTATATATATTTTTCTCTATGTGTGCCACATTCACAGACTTACCTCTGGTATTTAATTTCATTTTCCACATTTTCTCTCCCAATTTTTCTGCCTTGCCGCTACTTTGCAGGTCATAAAGATGCTTATTCACAAATTTTCGTGTTTGGCCCAATTCTCTGGCAATTTCTTGCGCACTCATTCCTCTTCCATCACTCTTTGACGTCAGCACCCTCGTCAGCTCCTCCACTGTGATGCCAGGGGTCTCAGAAGGACTAGGCACCCGATCTGACTCTGGAACACTCACAGAGACTGACGCCGCCCCTGGTTTCTCCACAGACCAGACTGGTGGTTTGTCTGTGGTTGCATAAAGAAGTCCAGCTTTGTTTAAAGCGTACAGGACACTGTTTACATCCTTGGCCTTCTTCAGTCCAACAGCCTTAGCTATCTGGAGGGCAGTGGATCCTTGTTTCTTCACCTTTAAAAAGTCACATATTCTCTTCTTCAAGGCCGACTGGTCTCCTTGCTGGTTGTCGCAGGACATAGTTACTAGAATGTTGAAGCATGGGAGTAAAGGAAACAATGACAGACTTTAGCCAGTTGATGTTCAGTGTAGAATTCGGTGATAACGCCTGAGAAGCTGGTGTTTGGAGGATATATTGGCATGGGTGTAGTAGTTAGGCCTGAGACCAAGTCGAGGGTCGGCAAACCGTGCCAATATATCCCCCAAACACCGGCTTCTCAGGCATTATCACCTTTATACAATGGGATACCAACATATTTAAATAATGATTTACATAGTCATTAAAAACATTATTTTGAGGAACTAATTCAAACTAGTGATGCACTAATATGACATTTTTGCCCGATACCGATATCCGATATTTTCCTTGTTAAAAAAACAACAACAACCCGATAACCAATGTTTACAATTTTAGCAGCCTTTTAAGCATTCTAGTACAGTTACATAGTTAACACACACGGACGCAGAGGTCTAAGGCACTGCATCTCAGTGCAAGAGGCGTCACTACAGTCCCTGGTTCGAATCCAGGCTGTATCACATCCAGCCGTGATTGGGAGTCCCATAGCGCAACGTCATTGTAAATAATAATTTGTTACATTTAAATAATAATTTGTTAAATGAATAATAATTTGTTGAATATCTTGCCTAGTTAAATAAAGGTCAAACACACAAACCAAAAAGTTATTTTGTTGGTATTTACGTATGTCCCCATTACCAGTAAAACATCATCAAAACCTATTTCTTTCACTTAACTTGCTGTGCTGTTTTGTTATTCATTCGTTTCATTCTCAACCAGGATTTCTATGGAATGCCGTTTGGGTCTTTGCTCGTCAAATAACACGACATCTGTTTCAGTAGCTATCGTTAGCTAGCTAGCTATATAACTAGGTGTCATCATCTAAAATAACCCTCATTTATAAGACAGTTCTTATTTGATTAATGATGGTCGGACCCATCTATGTGAAGCCGGACCGGGTTATGTGTTGTGAAGCTAGCCACAATAAGGATTAGCCACAATAGTGGACTTTGCTGGTTAGCCTTCAAAAAAAAAAAAAATGGTATAATTCTACTATTTGTTTTCATTTGCATTACTGTCAATGACATACTTTTATTTCGAAGGCAACCCGCAAATTCCACTATTGTGCCTAATCCTTATTGTGGCTAGCTTCACAACACATAACCCGGTCCGGTCGAGCCTCACTAGCCAGATGAAGCTAGCTGGCTGCTTATAACGTTAGCTTTGGGCAACAGGGTTAAGTAGCTGGCTAGCTATTTATTTTCATGAACTGAAGTTCAATTTCAATAGGTGAACAACAAGTGGCATCCTAGCTAATACTTACTCACAAGGATTCCTAAATCATTGCTAAGAATAATGAAAATTACTGCAGTTTTTACTGGTCGTTGTTTTCAGGCTGGGTGTATTGGTGCTAGCTAGGCACCAAGCTAAAGCTAGCTAGGCACCAAGCTAAAGCTAGCTAGGCACCAAGCTAAAGCTAGCTAGGCACCAAGCTAAAGCTAGCTAGGTACCAAGCTAAAGCTAGCTAGGTACCAAGCTAAAGCTAGCTAGGCACCAAGCTAAAGCTAGCTAGGCACCAAGCTAAAGCTAGCTAGGCACCAAGCTAAAGCTAGCTAGGTACCAAGCTAAAGCTAGCTAGGCACCAAGCTAAAGCTAGCTAGGCACCAAGCTAAAGCTAGCTAGGTACCAAGCTAAAGCTAGCTAGGCACCAAGCTAAAGCTAGCTAGGTACCAAGCTAAAGCTAGCTACCCCAGAAGTTGCGGTCGAACAAATGATGCTTTATTACCAACGCGGTATTGTCAACACATCGTTCGTGGCCGGTGTTTGCAGACTTTTTTGTACAGCTTTGACAGTGCTACTCTACCTTTTTTGACACGCAAAGACCCAAACGGCGATCCATAGTATGTATGACGTGAAGCTAAAAGCAGTGACGCCATTACTGTGCAACTCTGGTAGGGCAACGTCTGAAAAATAGCGCATTTGGTAGTGTGTCCCGGTACTCGACCAGTCGGCGAAAAAGAACGGTTGATTATCAAGGGCAATGAATTCCATTATCTTGGCCTTAATGGATTTCGCCTTTGCGTTGTCTCGCTGAAATGTTGTTACTCTTTCAAATGACTGCTCGATCCACACAGCAGACATTGTGGGCTAGTTTAGAATGCTGTGTTGCACGAAGAGCGCAACATTTTACGTGGCGTCATTACGTCATCTACCTACGTTATATAGGTATGCACGTCAGCTTTGACATCGGTTTTGCACATCAGGATGTTAAACTAGACATCGGCCGATGCCGATGTTGGCATTTTTAGCAAGTATCGTCCGATTCCGATATGTTCACCGATATATTGTGCATCCCTAATTCAAACCATTTCTTCCTTCCACAAGATATAGTATATGCGGATATAAGATTTAGTCCCGATACAAGATATAGTCCCGTTGCTACCCAAGCCGGCTGGTAGTTCGTTCTAACGGTCCGGTTACCAAAGCTGCGACCCAGTCTTTAAGTCTTCGGTGTTCTGTATCTACGGACGCGACCCAGTCGTTCATTCTAAGTATTCTATGCCATACTGGAGGGCAACATTCTTATTTCTATTGATAGTTATTTGTATATATCCATAAAAATTATGCCGATTCATGATTTCGACTGACTGAGAAAAGCTGCCTGCCTGTCTCATCCCGACATGTTCATTACTACTACGAGACAGATGGGGATCGAATTTGAATATTGAAACAATGTTGCAAATGTCAGATAGACAGACAGCAAGGTTCAAACAAACTATGCTGTTGAAAACTAAATCTTAGTCTAAAAGAAATGTGAGATTATGTCTAGATGCTTTTTAAAGTGGAGATCAAGTTTATACATTGCCTGGCTGGGCTGATGAGACAGTGGATGGCGCAGTAAGATGGAAAAGAGTAAATAGGCATTTTAACGTCATGGATTTAGCGGGTGGTAACTTGTGGAATAGACAACGGCTGGAATTTGGGTTTTGACTAATCAGCATTTAGGATTAGACACACCCATTGTATAAAGATGCTTATTCACCTAATTTTCGTGATTGGCCCAATTCTCTGGAAAATTGTGGCACACTCATTCCTCTTCCATCACTCTTTGACGTCAGCACCCTCCTCAGCTCCTCCACTGTGATGCCAGGGGTCTCAGAAGGACTAGGCACCCGATCTGACTCTGGAACACTCACAGAGACTGACGCCGCCCCTGGTTTCTCCACAGACCAGACTGGTGGTTTGTCTGTGGTTGCATAAAGAAGTCCAGCTCTGTTTAAAGCGTACAGGACACTGTTTACATCCTTGGCCTTCTTCAGTCCAACAGCCTTAGCTATCTGGAGGGCAGTGGATCCTTGTTTCATCACCTTTAAAAAGTCACATATTCTCTTCTTCAAGGCCGACTGGTCTCCTTGCTGGTTGTCGCAGGACATAGTTACTAGAATGTTGAAGCATGGGAGTAAAGGAAACAATGACAGACTTTAGCCAGTTGATGTTCAAAGTTAAGTTACAATTATGAAATCATTGTCATATACTGATGGAAGTTAGCAATCAGGCTGGTTCCAACAGGCTGAGTCAACTTAAGGGATACTTAGAGATTTTGGCAATGAAGCCCTTTAACTACTTCCCCAGAGT
Organism: Oncorhynchus tshawytscha; assembly: GCF_018296145.1. Classification (NCBI taxonomy): domain Eukaryota; kingdom Metazoa; phylum Chordata; class Actinopteri; order Salmoniformes; family Salmonidae; genus Oncorhynchus; species Oncorhynchus tshawytscha. Next base: position 31,994,270 of record NC_056452.1, on the reverse strand, counting down.
CTGGTGAACTCATTGTTACCATTTTTATGATTCCGCATCCAGTAAGGACGTTATAGGTAGTTTCACTAGCCGATGCTAACTAGTGTTGGCACAAAGACTGGAAGTCTATAGTATCTACTAGCAAGCTAGAAGTTACCATATACAACCAGTCATTGCGCTAACGCTAGTTAGCAACTTCCTCCAAACTGCACACAGATATACAAATGATATCTACGAGTTCATCTGACTCAAAGGAAGTAGATAAAGGGCTTCATTTCCAAAATCCTGAATGAAATAGAATGTTGAACGCAGCAATCAGGCTGGTTCCACCAATCAGTATGTTGGAAACCTCTGAGCATAAAGAACACAGTTCATGCTTTTCAACCATAAATAATACAAACTGCTGAAAAGAAGCTATTCGTTTTAAAAGGTTATTACTAATACATTTAACTGTATGAAGCTGTTTGTATCTATTAATGTAATCAGTGTGAAACATGATGAATACTTGAGTGCCAGGATTTCTAAAATGGTCTCATAGCCAACCAATAGTAGCTAACCTATAACTTTAGTAGCAGCTAACCTATAGTAGCAGCTAACCTATAGTAGCAGCTAACCCTATAGTAGCAGCTAACCCTATAGTAGCAGCTAACCTATAGTAACAGCTAACCCTATAGTAGCAGCTAACCCTATAGTAGCAGCTAACCCTATAGTAGCAGCACACCTATAGTAGCAGCTAACCTAACCCTATAGTAGCAGCTAACCCTATAGTAGCAGCTAACCCTATAGTAGCAGCTAACCTATAGTAGCAGCACACCTATAGTAGCAGCACACCTATACTGTTAGTAGCAGCACACCTATACTGTTAGTAGCAGCACACCTATACTGTTAGTAGCAGCACACCTATAGTAGCAGCACACCTATAGTAGCAGCACACCTATAGTAGCAGCTAACCACACCTATACTGTTAGTAGCAGCTAACCTATAGTAACCTATACTGTAACAGTAGCAGCACTAACCTATACTGTTAGTAGCAGCAAACCTATACTGTTAGTAACAGCAGCACACCTATAGTAGCAGCACACCTATAGTAGCAGCTATAGTAACCTATAGTAGCAGCTAACCTATAGTAGCAGCTAACCTAACCTATAGTAGCAGCAACCTATAGTAGCAGCAAACCTATAGTAGTAACCAGCACACCTATAGTAGTAGCTAACCTATACCTATAGTAGTAGCTAACCTATAGTAGCAGCTAACCTATAGTAGCAGCTAACCTATAGTAACAGCTAACCTATAGTAACAGCTAACCTATAGTAGCAGCTAACCTATAGTAGCAGCTAACCTATAGTAGCAGCTAACCTATAGTAACCTAACCTATACTGTTAGTAGCAGCAAACCTATAGTAGTAGCTAACCTATAGTAGCAACCTATAGTAGCAGCTAACCTATAGTAGCAGCTAACCTATAGTAACAGCAACCTATAGTACACCTATAGTAGCAGCTAACCTATAGTAGCAGCAACCTATAGTAGCAGCTAACCTATAGTAACAGCACACCTATAGTAACAGCTAACCACACCCATATAGCAAACCAGCTAACCTATAGTAGCAGCTAACCTATAGTAGCAGCACTAACCTATAGTAGCAGCTAACCTATAGTAGCATAATGTTAGTACACCTATAGTAGCAGCTATAGTAACACCTATATAGTAGCAGCTAAGCTAACCTATAGTAGCAGCTAACCTATAGTAGCAGCTAACCTATAGTAACAGCTAACCTATAGTAGCAGCTAACCTATAGTAGCAGCTAACCTATAGTATAAGTAGCAGCTAACCTATAGTAGCAGCTAACCTATAGTAGCAGCTAACCTATAGTACAGCTAACCTATAGTAGCAGCTAACCTATAGTAGCAGCTAACCTATAGTAGTAGCAGCTAACCTATAGTAGCAGCTAACCTATAGTAGCAGCTAACCTATAGTAGCAGCTAACCTATAGTAGCAGCTAACCTATAGTAGCAGCACACCTATAGTAGCAGCTAACCTATAGTAGCAGCTAACCTATAGTAGCAGCTAACCTATAGTAGCAGCTAACCTATAGTAGCAGCTAACCTATAGTAGCAGCTAACCTATAGTAGCAGCTAACCTATAGCAGCTAACCTATAGTAGTAGCAGCTAACCAGTAGCAGCTAACCTATAGTAGCAGCTAACCTATAGTAGCAGCAAACAGCTAACCTATAGTAGTAGTAGCTAACCTATAGTAGCAGCTAACCTATAGTAGCAGCTAACCTATAGTAACAGCTAACCTATAGTAGCTAACCTATAGTAACAGCTAACCTAGTACTGTTAGTAGCAGCAAACCTATAGTAGTAGCTAACCTATAGTAGCAGCACACCTATAGTAGCAGCACACCTATAGTAGCAGCAAACCTATAGTAGCAGCTAACCTATAGTAGCAGCTAACCTATAGTAGTAGCTAACCTATAGTAACAGCTAACCTATAGTAGCAGCTAACCTATAGTAGCAGCTAACCTATAGTAGCAGCTAACCTATAGTAGCAGCTAACCTATAGTAGCAGCTAACCTATAGTAACAGCTAACCTATAGTAGCAGCTAACCTATAGTAACAGCTAACCTATAGTAGCAGCTAACCTATAGTAGCAGCTAACCTATAGTAGCAGCTAACCTATACTGTTAGTAGCAGCAAACCTATAGTAGTAGCTAACCTATAGTAGTAGCTAACCTATAGTAGCAGCTAACCTATAGTAACAGCTAACCTATAGTAACAGCTAACCTATAGTAGCAGCTAACCTATAGTAGCAGCTAACCTATAGTAGCAGCTAACCTAGTAGTAACAGCAAACCTATAGTAGCAGCTAACCTATCCTATAGTAACAGCTAACCTATAGTAACAGCTAACCTATAGTAACAGCTAACCTATAGTAACAGCAACCAGCTAACCTATAGTAACAGCTAACCTATAGTAACAGCTAACCTATAGTAACAGCTAACCTATAGTAACAGCTAACCTATAGTAACAGCTAACCTATAGTAACAGCTAACCTATAGTAACAGCTAACCTATAGTAGCAGCTAACCCTATAGTAGCAGCTAACCTATAGCAGCTAACCTATACTGTTAGTAGCAGCAACCTATAGTAGCAGCTAACCTATAGTAGCAGCTAACCTATAGTAGCAGCTAACCTATAGTAGCAGCTAACCTATAGTAGCAGCTAACCTATAGTAGCAGCTAACCTATAGTAGCAGCTAACCTATAGCAGCACCTATATAGTAGCAGCTAACCTATAGTAGCAGCTAACCTATAGTAGCAGCTAACCTATAGCTAACCTATAGTAACAGCTAACCAGCTAACCTATAGTAGCAGCTAACCTATAGTAGCAGCTAACCTAGTAGCAGCTAACCTATAGTAGCAGCTAACCTATAGTAGCAGCTAACCTATAGTAGCAGCACACCTATAGTAGCAGCTAACCTATAGTAGCAGCAAACACCTATAGTAGCAGCTAACCTATAGTAGCAGCTAACCTATAGTAACAGCTAACCTATAGTAAGCTAACCCTATAGTAGCAAACCTATAGTAGCAGCTAACCTATAGTAGCAGCTAACCTATAGTAGCAGCTAACCTATAGTAGCAGCTAACCTATAGTAGCAGCTAACCTATAGTAGCAGCTAACCTATAACAGCTAACCTATAGTAGCAGCTAACCTATAGTAGCAGCTAACCTATACCTATAGCAGCACTAACCTATAGTAGCAGCTAACCTATATAGTAACAGCTAACCTATAGTAGCAGCTAACCTATAGTAACAGCTAACCTATAGTAGCAGCTAACCTACTGTTAGTAGCAGCTAACCTATAGTAACAGCTAACCTATAGTAGCAGCTAACCTATAGTAGCAGCACACCTATAGTAGCAGCACACCTATAGTAGCAGCACACCTATAGTAGCAGCTAACCTATAGTAGCAGCTAACCTATAGTAGCAGCTAACCTATAGTAGCAGCTAACCTATAGTAGCAGCTAACCTATAGTAGCAGCTAACCTATAGTAACAGCTAACCTATAGTAACAGCTAGCCTATAGTAGCAGCTAACCTATAGTAGCAGCTAACCTATACTAACCTATACTGTTAGTAGCAGCACACCTATACTGTTAGTAGCAGCACACCTATAGTAGCAGCTAACCTATAGTAGCAGCTAACCTATAGTAGCAGCTAACCTATAATGTTAGTAGCAGCTAACCTATAGTAGCAGCTAACCTATAATGTTAGTAGCAGCTAACCTATAATGTTAGTAGCAGCTAACCTATAATGTTAGTAGCAGCTAACCTATAATGTTAGTAGCAGCTAACCTATGTTAGTAGCAGCTAACCTATAATGTTAGTAGCAGCTAACCTATAATGTTAGTAGCAGCTAACCTATAATGTTAGTAGCAGCTAACCTATAATGTTAGTAGCAGCTAACCTATAATGTTAGTAGCAGCAACCTATAATGTTAGTAGCAACTAACCTGTAGGATCACTCTAGCCCACAGCTGGCAGTATCCAACCGCGACATGGTCACCTTGTAAAGTCGTCTTTCATATAGAGAAACAGATTGGAACGTTATATTTCTAGAGATACTAGGCCTACGTCGAATTTCATATAAATAAACAGATTGGAACTTTACATTTATAGCATTAGTAGGATTTCATTTTACCTTCCAGATTAGATAAAATGACTTGCCGAATATTTTATTTTCGGTCTTGTCTAGATGGGATCCAGTTTTTGTCCAATTTAGGTCAAAGGCAGATAGGGTTAGCTGAAATGCAAAAACACTAACTATTTTCCTAACCTTAACCTAATTCCCATAGCCTGTCACGTTTATTCTCCTAACCTGCTGCGTTTATTCTCCTAACCTGCTGCGTAAATTCTCCTAAACCTGCTTTCGAAAAGTCAATTCTGACAAAAGCTGGAGCCTTTCTAGCCATTACCCTACAACCCGGAAATGAGTTACGTCTGATTCGTTCAGCCATCCCTATGGCGAAAATGAATGTGGAGAGAATAGGGTTTAGGAATAAACGCCGAAAATAAGGTCCGAGGTTAACACAGGTTTTGGAGATTTTAGACTTATTTTTGTATATGAGATAATAGGAGTCAGCTAACATGACCTTTATGAATTATGAAGCCTTTATGTGCTTTTCTTTATTTTATAACACATTTTTTAAAAATTAACAAAAAGTGATGTTAATTGAAAAACAATATATCATAGAACAAAACGTATAATATGTCCTAGGCCTGTTTTTTTATTTTTTTTATTTAACCTTTATTTTAAGAGCAAATTCTTATTTACAATGACAGCCTATCAAAAGGCAAAAGGCCTCCTCCTCCTAAATTAAATACAAATATAGGACAAAACACACACCCCGACAAGAGAGACAACACAACACCACATAAAGAGAGACCTAAGACAACAACATAGCAAGGCAGCAACACATGACAACAACATGATGGCAACACAACATGGCAGCAGCACAAAACAGGGTACAAACATTATGGGTCACAGACAACAGCATAAAGGACAAGAAGGTAGAGACAAAAATACATCACGCAACGCAGCCACAACTGTCAGTAAGAGTGTCCATGATTGAGTCTTTGAATGAAGAGATTGAAGAGGTATAGAGATGATCCGTTTACAGAAGAGTGCAGTGATGTGTCCTATAAGGAGCATTGGTGGCAAATCTGATGGCCGAATGGTAAAGAACATCTAGCCGCTCGAGAGCACCCTTACCTGCCCATCTATAAATTACGTCTCCTTAATCTAGCATGGGTAGGATGGTCATCTGAATCAGGGTTAGTTAGGCAGCTGGGGTGAAAGAGGACCGATTACGATAGAAGTCTAGATTTAACTTTAGCCTGCGGGTTTGATATGTGCTGAGAGAAGGACGGTGTACCGTCTAGCTAGCCGTACTCCCAAGTACTTGTATGAGGTGACTACCTCGAGCTCTGAACCCTCAGAGGTAGTAATCACACCTGTGGGGGGGGCATTCTTCTTACCGAACCACATGACCTTTGTTATGGAGGTGTTCAGAACAAGGTAAAGCCATGCCCAAACTGGATGAGTCGCGTTCGCAAGCGTTGCAAAATAAATGTACACATACATGTTATCCACTCATTGCACCCAAACTGCTAGCGTGTGCCAAAAAGCATCTGCGTTGCCAGGCGTTAAAATAGAAGTGGATTCTATTTGTGACACAGAACGCACTGCAAGTCCTGCCTCTCCCATCTCCTCATTGATTTTTAGAAGCATATACCCACGTGATATCTTCTCATTGGTTATTAGCAACATATACCCACGTGGGTGATTGAAAGATGAACTGAGGTCGGGTTGTGTTAATTCTTATTATGAAAGTTAGCTGCCAATAGCCATATAAAGTCCAAAGAAGAAAAAGAAGCCTGAAGGAGGAGAGATTACTAGAAACAAACTCGGTTTACCCTTTTAGCTGTGGATTAGTTGTCGGAGTAGAGGACCTTGTGCATTTCAGGTAAAATAACAACTCAATGTTTATATCCCAGGACAAATTAATAGCAACAGCAAACTACGTAGCTAAATTGCCCTAAAAGCTTAATGCTTTTCGACCTGTCCTCAAATTAATATAATTGGTTCAGAGTTTGTTTTGATATTTCAACAAAATCTATTTGTGCGCGTCCGGTTTAGGCATGGTGTAAAGGCAGAAAAAGCTTGTTGGACACAAAGAAAACTTTTTTGGTATAGATTTTAACACAAAATCCAGCGAGGGGCCAGCTGAGTATAAGACTGTATCATCTGCCTATAAATGGATGAGAGAGCTATGTTGTTGATGTAAATTGAGAAGAGCTTGGGGCCTAGGATAGAGCCAAGGGTACTCCCTTGGTGATTGGCAGTGGCTGAGACAGCAGATGTTCTGACTTTTTACACTGCACTCTTCGAGAGAGGTAGTTAGCAAACCAGGCCAAAGACCCCTCAGAGACACCAATACTCCTTAGCCGACCCACAAGAATGGAATGGTCTACCGTATCAAAAGCTTTGGCCAAGTCAATAAAAATAGCAGCACAACATTGCTTAGAATCAAGGGCAATGGTGACATCATTTAGAACCTTTAAGGCTGCAGTGACGTCCATAACCTGAGCGGAAACCAGATTGTATACCAGATAGAATCCTATAGACATCAAGAAAGCCAGTCAGTTGATTACTGACAAGTTTTTCCAACACTTTTGATAAACAGGGCAAAATAGAAATAGGCCTATAACAGTTAGGATCAGCTTGATCTCCCACCTTTAAATAAAGGACGAACTGTGGCTGCCATCCAAGCAATGGGAACCGCCCCAGAAAGGAGAGACAGGTTAAAAAGGTCAGAGATAGGCTTGGTGATGATAGGGGCAGCAACCTTAAAGAAGAAAGGGTCTAAACCATCTGACCCAGATGTTTTTTTTTGGGGGGGGGGGTCAAGTTTTAGGAGCTCCTTAGCACCTCAGACTCAGTGACCACCTGCAGGGAGAAACTTCATAGCGGGCAGGAGAAGAGAGGGAGGAGCATCGTGGCTGGTCCCTTTAGAAGGGGTGGGAGATGAGGAAATGTTGGACGGGCAAGGAGGCATGGCTGAGTCAAATAGGAATCCTGACCTAATGAAGTGCTGATTAAAGAGCTCAGCCATGTTCTTCTTGTCAGTAACAACCATATCATCAACTTTAAGGGACATGGGCAGCTGTGAGAGGGAGGAATCATTCTCAAGGTCTTTAACCGTTTTCCAGAACTTCTTGGGGTTCGACCCACAGAGAGAGAACTGCTCCTTAAAGTAAATAACTTTCACCTTCCGGATAGCCTGGGTGTTTGCCACATACCCAACTTATTTTCGTCGTTTATCCAAAAGCGCCATTCATTTTCTCCATAGGATCTGTCCAAAGAACCATGCCAGAGTTAGTGCCTACAAAAAGACGCCATTAATATTTCTCTGTAGTGTCCTGTAGACAATTTAGTTTTCGATTCGCCTGAAAACAGTACTGAAACTGATATGAGTGTCAGCCTGTGATTAGCCTGAACAGCTGATAGTGGTCGGTAAGACCATAAAAATAAAGGCAAATAGCGCCACCTAGCGGCTGTTCAGGCTACCTGTTACTCAGCCACGATGTCTGTCAATTATTGAAAACGATTCTGGTTTTATTTTAGACAAGGTTAAACTTTTATTACCTAGACATATCTTTTAACTCAAAATAGACATAGAACATGACTAACACATGTATTCTTATCAAACAGGGCTACCTGCTTTTCACAATACCCCAAATCCAGAACACATACAGTATTATATATAGCTGTTATTACATCAAACTCCCTTCCATCTCATATTGCTCAAATGAACAGCAAACCTGGTTTCAAAAAAAGTCTGTATCATCTCATGTTTCATGTGGACCCCATGTAGAGTAACTACTGCTTTCACAACAGCTAATGGGGATCCTAATAAAATACCAATATTTATTCAGTTCATGAGATGTATTTCTCAAAGCCCATCTAATCAACAGTATAAATCTGAAACATTCATAACATTCCTGTCCATTTAAGAAGAGCACATTGTGTATTACTTCCTGTTAATCTGCTTTATCTATCTATACCCATAGTTGTTAATAACTTCATGTTGCATATTGGTTTCGTGGAATGATGTTCAGTTCAGTATCTTTATGCCTCATACCGTAGCCTACATAACATACCGTAGCCTACAGTACATAACATACCGTAGTCTACATAACATACCGTAGCCTACAGTACATAACATACCGTAGCCTACATAACATACCGTAGTCTACATAACATACCGTAGCCTACAGTACATAACAAACCGTAGCCTACATAACAAACAGTAGCCTACAGTACATATCATAACATACCGTAGCCTACATAACATACCGTAGTCTACATAACATACCGTAGCCTACAGTACATAACAAACCGTAGCCTACATAACAAACAGTAGCCTACAGTACATAACAAACCGTAGCCTACATAACAAACAGTAGCCTACAGTACATATCATACCATACAGTAGCCTACATAACATACCGTAGCCTACATAACATACCATACAGTAGCCTACAGTACATACCATACCATAGCCTACAGTACATAAAATACCGTAGCCTACAGTACATAACATACAGTAGCCTACAGTACATAACATACAGTAGCCTACAGTACATAACATACCGTAGCCTACAGTACATACCATACAGTAGCCTACAGTACATACCATACAGTAGCCTACAGTACATAACATACCGTAGCCTACAGTACATAACATACCGTAGCCTACAGTACATAACATACCGTAGCTTACAGTACATAACATACCGTAGCTTACAGTACATAACATACCGTAGCCTACAGTACATAACATACCGTAGCCTACAGTACATAACATACCGTAGCCTACAGTACATAACATACCGTAGCCTACAGTACATATCGTAGTCTACATATCATAACGTAGCCCACAGTACATATCGTAGGCTACATAACAAACCGTAGCCCACAGTACATATCGTAGGCTACATAACAAACCGTAGCCTACAGTACATATCGTAATCTACATATCATAACGTAGCCCACAGTACATATCGTAGGCTACATAACAAACCGTAGCCCACAGTACATATCGTAGGCTACATAACAAACCGTAGCCTACAGTACATAACATACCATAGCCTACAGTACATAACATACCGTAGCCTTACAGTACATATCGTAGCCTACAGTACATATCGTAGTCTACAGTACATATCATAGCCTACATAACATACCGTAGCCTACAGTACATAGCATACCGTAGCCTACAGTACATGGTGTATAGTATCAACATCAAGGACCAGGTACTCTTGGTAAAGTAAAGCAATGGTTTCAACATGGGACTTGTACCCTTATAGTATGTCAACTGTTTCTTCATGGATAGACAGGATCCTGCATTCATGACAACGGGGGGGAACTAGAATCAGAATCATAAAACACGGGATGAGATGTTAAAAACTGTCCATTGTGCCAATAGATGGTATGCACTCACATGAGATTTGCCGTGATGTTGACAGAGTGGCATGGGAGGTTTATTTCTTAGACTGGGTTAAGATGTACATTTTGGGACACATCCTCAGTAGTGTGCCTTCGAATCAGTGGGTGTTTCGGCCTTTAATCACTAAACACACTCATCAAAGGTGGCCGGCTAAAGGGTGATCAAGCCGTAGCTTGTGTCCCATGCCCAATTAAGATGTCCTACATTTCCCATTAAAATGAATGTAAGTTATTTGCAAAGAGCTTCCAATTGGTTAATTCGGATCATTTTCAAGTGAGAAACTCAGGTATCATCTTTCAAATAAAATCATCAATACAAATTGTATTGGTCACATACACATGATTAGCAGATTTTAATGCGAGTGTAGCGAAATGCTTGTGCTTCTAGTTCCGACAGCGCAGTAATATCTAACAAGTAATCTAACAATTCCACAACAACTACCTAATACACACAAGGTTAAAGGAATGAATAAGAATATGTACATATAAATATATGGATGAGCGATGACTGAGCGGCACAGGCAAGATGCAGTATATGGTATAAAATACAGTATATACATACACTGTCGTTCAAAAGTTTGAGGTCACTTAAAAATGTTCTTGTTTTTGAAAGAAAAGCATATTTTTTGGACCATTAAAATAACATCAAATTGATCAGAAATAGAGTGTACACATTGTTAGTGTTGTAAATGACTATTGTAGCTGGAAATGGCTGATTTTGAATGGAATATCTACATAGGCGTTCAGAGGCCCATTATCAGCAACCATCACTCCTGTGTTCCAATGGCACATTGTGTTAGCTAATCCAAGTTGATCATTTTAAAAAGGCTAATTGATCATTAGAAAACCCTTTTGCAATTATGTTAGCTCAGCTGACAACTGTTGTCCTGATTAAAGAAGCAACAAAACTGACCTTCTTTAGACTAGTTGAGTATCTGGAGCATCAGCATTTGTGGGTTTGATTACCGGCTCAAAATGGCCAGGAACAAAGACCTTTCTTCTGAAACTCGTCAGTCTATTCTTGTTCTGAGAAATGAAGGCTATTCCATGCCAGAAATTGCCAAGAAACTGAAAATCTCGTACAACGCTGTGTACTACTCTCTTCACAGAACAGAGCAAACTAGCCCTAACTATAATTAGAAAGAGGAGTGGGAGGCCCCGGTGCACAACTGAGCAAGAGGACAAGTACATTAGACTGTCTAGTTTGAGAAACAGACGCCTCACAAGTCCTCAAATGTTAGCTTCATTAAATAGTACCCGCAAAACACCCGTCTCAACGTCAACAGTGAAGAGGCGACTCCGGGATGCTGGCCTTCTAGGCAGAGTTCCTCTGTCCAGTCTCAACGTCAACAGTGAAGAGGCGACTCCGGGATGCTGGCCTTCTAGGCAGAGTTCCTCTGTCCAGTGTCTGTGTTCTTTTGTCCATCTTAATCTTAATATTTTTTATTGTCCAGTCTGAGATGTGGCTTTATCTTTGCAACTCTGTCTAGAAGGCCAGCATCCCAGAGTCACCTCTTCACTGTTGACGTTGAGACTGGTGTTTTGCAGGGACTATTTAATGAAGCTACCAGTTGGTGAGTAATATACTCGGAAGCGGTGGGTGAGGTGCACGTCTTCGAAGTCTGACCAGGAGGCCACTCTGTCTACCTCTTCTGCGGCGACGTTGTTTTGGGTCGGCCTCTGGGATTAGATCCAACGTCCTGGGTGGTGCGAACAATGGATCCACTTCGGGAAAGTCGTATTCCGAGATACGAGTTTCCAAGTCGAAAATGTCAGAGTTTCCTAGTTCCGACATGTCATGAATGCAGCAAAATAATTACAATTTTTAACTCAAACTATATTGGATTCTGCTGGGACTCAGAGTTCATTACAGTATACTATTTAAAGACAGATCCAGTCAAAACACATGATTTATGACACATTAAAAGTCTATGTAATACAGTTTAAATTCAGATAGCTCTGTTGTTTATCTACGCATAGTCCCTTTACCCCTACCTATATGTACAAATGACCTCGGGCTAACCTGTAACCCCGCACATTGACTCGGTACCAGTAACCACTGTATATTGTCTCGTTGTTGTTATTTTATTGTGTTACTTTTTCTTATTATTTACTTTAGTTTATTTGGAAAATATTTTCTTAACTTGCTTGAACTGCATTGTTGGTTAAGGGCTTGTAAAGTCAGCATTTCACTGTGAGATCTACACCTGTTGTATTCAGTATTTCACTGTGAGATCTACACCTGTTGTATTCAGTATTTCACTGTGAGATCTACACCTGTTGTATTCAGTATTTCACTGTAAGGTCTACTACACCTGTTGTATTCAGCATTTCGCTGTCAGGTCTACTACACCTGTTGTATTCAGCATTTCACGATAAGGTCTACTACACCTGTTGTATTCAGCATTTCGCAGGTCTACTACACCTGTTGTATTCAGCATTTCACGATAAGGTCTACTACACCTGTTGTATTCATCATTTCACGATAAGGTCTACTACACCTGTTGTATTCATCATTTCACGGTAAGGTCTACACCTGTATTCGGCGCATGTGACAAATAAAGTTTGATTTGATTTATTTTGATCTAGGATCAGATCATTTTGTTGTTTTGTTGGATGTTCAGGGCATGCATTCATAGCTCTCAGAGTAGAGAACTGATCTAGAATCAGTTGTGCATTTTATATCACAATGAATACTATTCCGAGAGCCTTTATGAATTCCACTGACTGTCTTTAGACTGTTCTGTTGTCTTGATGGAAGTTTTGATCTCTGGTCAGAACACAAGAACACTCAATCAGTTTTATCTTCAGCTGCCTGGCATCTGGTCTATCCTCTGGGTTGGCACACAGCATCGACTCTATCACCTTGTTCTGTAACACAACCACACACAGTATCCATTCTATCACCTTGTTCTGTAACACAACCACACACAGTATCCACTCTATCACCTTGTTCTGTAACACAACCACACACAGCATCCACTCTATCACCTTGTTCTGTAACACAACCACACACAGCATCCACTCTATCACCTTGTTCTGTAACACAACCACACACAGCATCCACTCTATCACCTTGTTCTGTAACACAACCACACACAGCATCCACTCTATCACCTTGTTCTGTAACACAACCACACACAGCATCCACTCTATCACCTTGTTCTGTAACACAACCACACACAGCATCCACTCTACACATAGAGTGGATACTACATGGACATGTATGTGTACCTCTAAGTTGAACTGCGTGTTGAACTGGGGAGGAAAACTCTGGCTTCTGACATCATTCCAGACCTAAACAAGGAATACACACAGTGATGATGTGGTGCATTCTGGTTGTAGGCCTACAGCCCATGACAGTTCAGGAGTATACTACATCAAAGTCATTGGCATACAGTGCCTTCGGAAAGTATTCACACAGCTTGACCTTTTTCCACGTTTTGTTGCGTTACAAAGTGGGATTCAAATGGATTTAAATTGTCATTTTTTGTTGTTAACGATCTACACAGAATACTTTGTAATGTCAAAGAGGAAGAATTCAAAAAACAGTTTTTTTATGAATGGAAAATTAAACACTAATATATCTTGATTAGATAAGTATTCAACCCCGAGTCAATACATGTTAGAATCAGATTTGGCAGTGATTAGAGCTGTGAGTCTTTCTGGGTAAGTCTCTAAGAGTGATTACAGCTGTGAGTCTCTAAGAGCTTTGCACACCTGGATTGTACAATATTTGCCCATTATTCTTTAAAAAAATTCTTCATGCTCTGTGACCTTGGTGGTTGATCATTGCTAGACAGTCTTTTTCCAGTCTTGCCATATATTTTCAAGCCGATTTAAGTTCAAACTGTAACTAGGCCACTCAGGAACAATCAATGTCATCTTGTTAAGCAACTGCAGTGTATATTTTACCTTGTGTTTTAGGTTATTGTCCTGCTGAAAGGTAAACTAATCTCTGTGTCTGTTGGAAAGCAGACTGAACCAGGTTTTCCCTCTAGGATTTAGGTCTACTGGGCTCCCGAGTGGCGCAGTGGTCTAAGACAGTGCATCTCAGTGGGCTCCCGAGTGGCGCAGCGGTCTAAGACACTGCATCTCAGTGGGCTCCCGAGTGGCGCAGCGGTCTAAGACACTGCAGTGGGCAGTGGCGCAGCGGTCTAAGACACTGCATCTCAGTGGGCTCCGAGTGGCGCAGTGGCGCAGCAGTCTAAGACACTGCATCTCAGTGGGCTCCCGACGCAGCGGTCTAAGACACTGCATCTCACTGGGCTCCCGAGTGGCGCAGCAGTCTAAGACACTGCATCTCAGTGGGCTCCCGAGTGGCGACACTGCCGAGTGGCGCAGCGGTCTAAGACACTGCATCTCACTGGGCTCCCGAGTGGCGCAGCAGTCTAAGACACTGCATCTCAGTGGGCTCCCGAGTGGCGCAGCAGTCTAAGACACTGCATCTCACTGGGCTCCACTGCATCTCAGTGGCGCAGCAGTCTAAGACACTGCATCTCAGTGGGCTCCCGAGTGGCGCAGCGGTCTAAGACACTGCATCTCAGTGGGCTGGGCGCAGCAGTCGACACTGTGGCGCAGCGGTCTAAGACACTGCATCTCAGTGGGCTCCCGAGTGGCGCAGCGGTCTAAGACACTGCATCTCAGTGGGCTCCCGCAGAGTGGCGCAGTGGTCTAAGACACTGCATCTCAGTGGGCTCCCGAGTGGCGCAGCGGTCTAAGACACTGCATCTCAGTGGGCTCCCGAGTGGCGCAGCGGTCTAAGACACTGCATCTCAGTGGGCTCCCGAGTGGCGCAGCGGTCTAAGACACTGCATCTCACTGGGCTCCCGAGTGGCGCAGCAGTCTAAGACACTGCATCTCAGTGGGCTCCCGAGTGGCGCAGCGGTCTAAGACACTGCATCTCAGTGGGCTCCCGAGTGGCGCAGCGGTCTAAGACACTGCATCTCAGTGCAAGGAGGCATCACTGCAGTCCCTGGTTTGAATCCAGGCTGTATCACATCCGGCTGCCATTGGGAGGCCCAGCATTGTCTGGGTATGGCCGTCATTGTAAATAAGTATTTTTTCTTAACTGACTTGCCTAGTTAATTAAAGGTTAAAAAAAATAAAAAAATATTCAATTTATTTTTCTCCTAAAAACTGCCTTGCTGATAAACATACCCATAACATGACGCAGTTACCAACATTTTTGAAAATATGAAGAGTGATACTCAGTGATGTGTTGTGTTGGAGTTGCTCCAAACACTTTGTATTCAGGACAAATAGTGCCATATTTTTTGCAGTATTACTTTAGTGAGTTGTTGCATACAGGATGCATGTTTTGGAATGTTTGTATTCAGTACAAGCTTTCTTCTTTTCACTCTGTCCTTTAGGTTAGTATTGTGGAGTAACTGCAATGTTGTTGATCCATCCTCAGTTGTCTCTTATCACAATCATTAAACTCTGTAACTGTTTTAAAGTCACCATTGGCCTCATGGTGAAAATCCCTGAGAGGTTTCCTTCCTCTCCGGCAACTGAGTTAGGAATGAGGCCTGTATCTTTGTAGTGACTGAGTCTATTGATGCACCATCCAAAGTGTAATTAATAACTTCACCCTGCTCAAAGGGATATTCAATGTCTGCTTTTTTACCCATCTACCAATAGGTGCCCTTCTTTGAGAGGTATTGGAAAACCTCTGGGTCTTTGTGTTTGATTCTGTGTTTAAAATTCACTGCTCGACTGAGGGATCCTACAGATAATTGTGTGTGTGGTACAGAGACGGTGTAGTCATTTAAAAATCATGTGGCTTGTTAAGCAAATGATTACTCCTGAACTTATTCAGACTTGCCATAACAAAGGGGTTGAATACCTATTGACTCAAAAAATTTCAGCGTTTCATTGTTAATTCATTTGTAAACATTTCTAAAAACATAACTCCACTTTGACATTATGGGGTATTGTGTGTAGATCAGTGGCACAACATCAAGCTACGTAAAATAAATGATGTTTAATCAATTTTAAATTCAAGTTGTCCAAGTCCAGGTGTGTGAAAACTTTGGTAAGGCAGATCCTTCATGACAGTGTTATCTACAGTCGTGGCCAAAAGTTTTGAGGATGACACAAATATTAATTTTCAAAGTCTGCTGCCTCAGTTTGTATGATACAATTTGCATATATTCCAGAATGTTATGAAGAGTGATCAGATGAATTGCAATTAATTGCAAAGTCCCTCTTTGCCATGCAAATGAACGGAATCCCCCCAAAACATTTCCACTGCATTTCAGCCCTGCCACAAAAGGGCCAGCTAACATCATGTCAGTGATTCTCTCGTTAACACAGGTGTGAGTGTTGACGAGGACAAGGCTGGAGATCACTCTGTCATGCTGATTGAGTTTGAATAACAGAATGGAAGCTTCAAAAGGAGGGTGGTGCTTGGAATCATTATTCTTCCTCTGTCAACCATGGTTACCTGCAAGGAAACACACGCCGTTATCATTGCTTTGCACAAAAAGGGCTTCACAGGCAAGGATATTGCTGCCAGTAAGATTGCACCTAAATCAACCATTTATCAGATCATCAAGAACTTCAAGGAGAGCGGTTCAATTGTTGTGAAGAAGGCTTCAGGGTGCCCAAGAAAGTCCAGCAAGCGCCAGGACCGTCTCCTAAAGTTGATTCAGCTGGGAGATTGGGGCACCACCAGTACAGAGCTTGCTCAGGAATGGCAGCAGGCAGGTGTGAGTGCATCTGCACGCACAGTGAGGCGAAGACTTTTGGAGAATGGTCTGGTGTCAAGAAGGACCGCAAAGAAGCCACTTCTCTCCAGGAAAAACATCAGGGACAGACTGATATTCTGCAAAAGGTACAGGGATTGGACTGCTGAGAACTGGGGTAATAGAGTCATTTTCTCTGATGAATGTCCTTTCTGATTGTTTGGAGCATCTGGAAAAAAGCTAGTCAGGAGAAGACAAGGTGAGCGCTACCATCAGTCCTGTGTCATGCCAACAGTAAAGCATCCTGAGACCATTCATGTGTGTGGGGTTGCTTCTCAGCCAAGGGAGTGGGCTCACTCACAATTTTGCCTAAGAACACATCCAAGAATAAAGAATGGTACCAACACATCCTCCGAGAGCAACTTCTCCCAACCATCCAGGAACAGTTTGGTGTGGAACAATACCTTTTCCAGTATGATGGAGTACCTTGCCATAAGGCAAAAGTGATAACTAAGTGGCTCGGGGAACAAACATCGATATTTTGGGTCCATGGCCAGGAAACTCCCCAGACCTTAATCCCATTGAGAACTTGTGGTCAATCCTCTCGAGGCAGGTGGACAAACAAAAACCCACAAATTCTGACAAACTCCAAGCATTGATTATGCAAGAATGGGCTGCCATCAGTCAGGATGTGGCCCAGAAGTTAATTGACACCATGCCAGGGCGGATTGCAGAGGTCTTGAAAAAGAAGGGTCAACACTGCAAATATTAACTCTTTGCATCAACTTCATGTAATTGTCAATAACAGCCTTTGACACTTATGCAACACTTGTAATTATACTTCAGTATTCCATAGTAACATCTGACAAAAAAATATCTAAAGACACTGAAGCAGCAAACTTTGTGAAGATTCATATTTGCGTCATTCTCAAAACTATTGGCCAGGACTGTACTATTAGTACCTCAGAAAGCCATTTGCTTTGCTAGTTATAGCCTAATGTTAGCTACCTAGCTAACATTGAAGCTAGCTGGTTAGCTACCTAGCTAACATTGAAGCTAGCTGGTTAGCTTCCTAGCTAACATTGAAGCTAGCTGGTTAGCTACCTAGCTAACATTGAAGCTAGCTGGTTAGCTACCTAGCTAACATTGAAGCTAGCTGGTTAGCTACCTAGCTAACATTGAAGCTAGCTGGTTAGCTACCTAGCTAACATTGAAGCTAGCTAGTTAGCTTTTTCTTAATCTTTCCTTCATTCCTTCCATCAAAGTCACCTCTGCTTTCTCCATCCCAGACAGGTTCCAGAGCAGTTCGAAGTAGATCAGACCCAAAGCAAAGATGTCCACCTTTCTGTCATAGGAGGTCTGGTTCCTCTGTTCACACACATCAGACATTAAACTCATAAATGTTTCATCTCTTACTGCAGTGATTCTTAAACAAATCCACTTTGAAACAAAAGTATACACCTCACTCACACACATGGTTATGGTCTTGTACCATTTCAGATATATTGTCACACCCTGACCATAGTTTGCTTTGTATGTTTCTATGTTTTGGTTGGTCAGGGTGTGAGCTGGGTGGGCATTCTATGTTACATGTCTAGTTTGTCTAGTTCTATGTTTGGCCTGATATGGTTCTCAATCAGAGGCAGGTGTTCGTCATTGTCTCTGATTGGGAACCATATTTAGGTAGCCTGTTTTGTGTGGGGTTTGGTGGGTGATTGTCCTTAGTGTCTTGATGTCCTTGTTCTGTGTGTGTGTGCACCAGTATTAGGCTGTTTCGGTTTTCGTTACATTTATTGTTTTGTAGTGTTTGTATTTAGATTCGTGTTACTTCAGTTTAATAAACATGGATCGCAATCTACACGCCGCATTTTGGTCCGACTCTCTTTCCCATACAGAAAACCGTTACATATATAGTTGAAATGTGTTACATTTTGAGCTTTCATCCCAATATTACACTTTATATACACATCACAGAAGAACTATAACGAAACAATTTCACATTGAAACACCAGATTTACGTAAAAAAAAAAAATGTTTATGAATGATATAATTATGAAAAATAATAAGGGCGATTATGTCATTTGACTGCAGGAAAGGGCTACAGGGTCACTCTGCAGATAAAACAATAACAAAGTGTCTGGTAAAAAGTGTTTTAGTAAAAAAAAGCTCAGGGATACGCCTAAATCTAACCCCAAATTCATAGACAGAGCTATGGATGCAAGGACAGACCATCCATTATATTGTTTTAACCTAGTGTGTGTTTTACATTTACCTGTTCGGGGGCCATGTAAGACTTGGTTCCTGTCTTTTTCGTTCTCTCCAGCAGGTTCTCATCGTTGTCGTTATCTTCTGCCGTCACCAGACCAAAGTCCCCAATCTTTACCTCTCCCTTCCCCTCTCCGTCACTCATACCGAACATGATGTTAGCAGGCTAGAAGAAGAAGAAGAAGCTGTTCAAATATCAATATGTCCACCGGTCATAAACCTGTGATGGACCAGGATAAATAGTAAGTCGTGACAGCCTACCTTTAGGTCTCTGTGTAGGAGTTTCTTGGAGTGGATGTATTCTACCCCGTTTACTATCTGCTGGGTGATGTGTAGACTCTCCTCCCTGCGTTTGGGTTTCCGATGAGCGTTCCTCTCGTCGATCCACACTTTTAGAGTCCTCTTGTCACATAGTTCCATCTGGATGTACAGGAACTCAGAGGACGAACTGCTGCCTGAACTAAAGCAGCAGGAAGTAAAAGAACAATTATCATGCTTTCAGTTTGTCGGTCAAATGATCTGAAATGGGAGCAGACCTTACTGAAATGGGGACAGACCTTACCGAAATGGGGACAGACCTTACCGAAATGGGGACAGACCTTACCGAAATGGGAACAGACCTTACCGAAATGGGAACAGACCTTACCGAAATGGGAACAGACCTTACCGAAATGGGGAACAGACCTTACCGAAATGGGAACAGACCTTACCTGAAATGGGAACAGACCTTACTGAAATGGGAACAGACCTTACCGAAATGGGAACAGACCTTACCGAAATGGGAACAGACCTTACCGAAATGGGAACAGACCTTACTGAAATGGGAACAGACCTTACCGAAATGGGAACAGACCTTACTGAAATGGGAACAGACCTTACCGAAATGGGAACAGACCTTACTGAAATGGGAACAGACCTTACTGAAATGGGAACAGACCTTACTGAAATGGGGACAGACCTTACCGAAATGGGGACAGACCTTACTGAAATGGGAACAGACCTTACTGAAATGGGAACAGACCTTACTGAAATGGGAATAGACCTTACTGAAATGGGAACAGACCTTACTGAAATGGGAACAGACCTTACTGAAATGGGAACAGACCTTACGGAAATGGGAGCAGCAACTTATACCAATAAAAGGGAAACTATGATTGTTCTTTATACGTGCTACGGCTATGATATGGGGTCATTTATCTACCTTAGTTGAATACACTGATTAAGTCCTTTGAGATAATGTTTTTTTCCATTTATGTTTTGAGGCTGGACTTTAGCACTTATAGGTCGTTAGCATGTAGTTGTAGGTCGTTAGCATGTAGTTATAGGTCGTTAGCATGTAGGGCGGTGAGTCCCTTTTAGGTCCCAGCTCATGGTGGGTCCCTTTTAGGTCCCAGCTCATGGTGGGTCCCTTTTAGGTCCCAGCTCATGGTGGGTCCCTTTTAGGTCCCAGCTCATGGTGGGTCCCTTTTAGGTCCCAGCTCATGGTGGGTCCCTTTTAGGTCCCAGCTCATGGTGGGTCCCTTTTAGGTCCCAGCTCATGGTGGGTCACTTTTAGTTCCCAGCTCATGGTGGGTCACTTTTAGGTCCCAGCTGTTGTTGCTAGTCAACTTACAGTGGACACTCCCATGAGTGTATATCAAAACCTCTCCTAAAACCCCAACCTGTTTCATTTAATTTGTTGTCAGTGACTCTTTGTTAGTTCCCCCTTCTGTTTGAATGACATTATTGGGGAACGTAACACTAACATGTAAAATGTCATTATTCCATAACATCTCCCATAGTGCAATGGGACAGGGACAGTAGTAATAATGTTACTCTGAAGTGGTGTCGCTCTCAGAGTTGGTGTCGCATCGGTACGCGGTGTCCTCCAGCCAGGCGGTGTAGTAGCGTACTATGTTGGGGTGCTGAAGATCTGCTAAGGCACCAACCTCCCGCTTAGCTTTCCTGAGGAAAGAGTCACAGGTAAAATAAATAAATAAATAATAATAAATAAATCCATCAGTGTTATTATACAGCGGCTGGGTCGAGTGAAAGATATCACTTCGATTGCTAAAGTACCAGAACATAATCGCCTTACCCTTTACTCAGTACTATCTTCACGGCAAAATACTTCTGCTCCAGTTCCCGTCGCGCCTTATAAACGTTGCCAAAGCCTCCTTTGCCAATCTTCTCTATTGAATCAAACTCTGATAAAAACCTGAGATAATAAATCATATTTAAATAATCAATCCATCAACATGATCAAACTGTTTTGTGATCAGTATAGATGAGTATTCCCATCAGCAACAGATTTCAATGCCATCTACTTCATACATGAAATGTGGGGTAGAGAAATGAGTATCGTTGTCATGCTGAAAGTAACCCCATAATGTACCTAGATTTAATTGGTTGGTTGGATGTCCTTCCACTTGACAAGGTTCCTAAATTGTTGCCTTTTAAATCGGGACCTTCCTTTAAAAAACAACAATGACAAACACTCAATCAATATTTAATAATGCAGTCCATATATCCCCAACAGCAGGGGTGGGCAACTTTGATGAGGGCCTGGGGGGGCCACCATAAATCTGAAGTCATGGTGAGGGGCAGCAGCTGCTCGCAGGTAAGCGTACCCACCTCCGTGACGTTTCCGTTATAGTCGGTAATAGCCGTCTTTTGGCCGTTCATTTGTTTTTGTTTAGAACAGCTGCTAAATTAAATTGGCACCGCCCAATTGTCTGTGAGAAGATACAACATCCAAAAACTCCCCAAATACCGGTGTGCCAAGCTTGTAGCGTCATACCCAAGAAGAATCGAGGCTGTAATAGCTGCCAAAGGTGCTTCAACAAAGTACTGAGTAAAGGGTCTGAATACTTATATTAAACGTGATATCAGTTATTTTTTGTATACATTTGCTAAAAAAAAACAACTGTTTTTGCTTTGACATTATGGGGTATTGTGATGTCATTCTGGGGTATTGTGATGTCATTCTGGGGTATTGTGATGTCATTCTGGGGTATTGTGGTGTCATTATGGGGTATTGTGATGTCATTCTGGGGTATTGTGATGTCATTCTGGGGTATTGTGAAGTCATTCTGGGGTATTGTGATGTCATTATGGGGTATTGTGATGTCATTATGGGGTATTTTGTGAAGATTGAAGAGGTGGGAAAAAACTATTGAATCCATTTTAGAATAAGGCTTTAACGTAACAAAATGTGTTAAACGTCAAGGGGTCTGAATACTTTCCTAAGGCACTGTATTTTATTAATCACACGCGTAAAGCATACAGATATAGAGCGTTTGAGGGGAAATCTGTCAGACAGCGCTTTTATAACACCAATCACTGCAGCAACAATTGTAAATGCAATCGTGTGTCAAAAAATAGTTTTCTGGGCCACAATTAAAAATAGCTGTTTTTTTTTAATGGTAATGGAAGCGTGCTTCCCATTCACAATTCAAATGCAGAAGGAAGGTGTCATCGGTGCGTCACACACCATTTTTCAAAGAGCTGGAGACCGTATGCATTTTGCTACTTCATTTTTTCTTATTAAATGAACCATTTACTACATGTTTTACCCTGTTTCAAAGTAACCCAGGCAAAATCTGACCTTATCCGTGGAGGCAGTTGTTTTAGACAGACTTCCATATTTCATTGGAACCAGTAGCCTATTTCTCTCCTGTTCTATTGGTTTTCAACTGTCTCTCATGGTCTGCCAAATGCACATTCGCGTGTAGCCATGAGGACAGGGGAAGCTTTTCCTAAGTGAATTAAATATACAGCATAGGCTACTGAAGCATGATTTTGCCACAGAGGATCAAGAGCTTCTCCTAGCCATAATTATTGTTAAATTGTGGATGATTTGAAATCGCATTCCCTACCGTTGAAAGGAAAGGCGCAGTTGAGTTGTGACTGTCTCTGAAAAGTAGAGGCGCCAAACCAGGCAAATCACAATATTAATACATTCAATCACAGGAAAACTTAGTTTGGAAAAGAAAATGTATATTTCTGTAAAGAGAACAGAATGAAAAGACTGTATTAGTTACCAAAATTCTCAACTTTATTGAGCATTGAGCAAACAACAACAGGCCTATTTAATTGGCAGCAGAGAGCATCGGCCATATCCCCAGTATTCCCTCTTCCTCATCGGTGCTCAGTGCCACTTAAAAGTTTAGTTTTGTGCAAAACTGATAGAGACATACCCCAAGCGACTTACAGCTGTAATCGCAGCAAAAGGTGGTGCTACAAAGTATTAACTTAAGGGGGCCGAATAATTTTGCACGCCCAATTTTTCCCAACAGTTTTATATCTTTATGTTTGAAGCCTGAAATGTGGCAAAAGGTCGCAAAGTTCAAGGGGGCCGAATACTTTCGCAAGGCACTGTATATCTGATATAACTATATAGCCTACGTTATACGAGCTCAGTCATGCATTTATTATTATTTTTTTTTGCAAACAGTGATTGAGTTATATTATTAGCGGAAATGATTAAATTCCTGTCTACTTATCACATTAAGAACAGTCGGCTATCATACATAAGACTGAGAATGCTTTATTATAAAGGTGTACGCATCGGCTAGTGATTTTGCTGTTCGTTAAACGTCCTGTTTAGCTGAGGGAAAGTTAAATGTGGGCAGTAATTGTAACATCTTCACGCGCGGTAAGGACAAAACACATCATTGCATCCTCGACCTCCATGTTCTGTTCAGATGAATGACCATAATGTAAATGGAATAGCTTGTCCTTCGGATGGGTGGACACTCTAATCAGGTTGCGTAACCCAATGCATATGGGTCTAGTACATTTCTCACAATGTCCGGTAAATTGAAATGCTGCAGGTCAAATGTCCAGAGCCACATTTTCATAACGGAAACCCTATTGTGGAGTAAATTTCATGCAATTCTACACATTTTGCCATAGAGTTTAGAGCAAATGTTGCGGTTTTAAAGCAAGTTTGACGCAATTCTACACATTTTGCCATAGAGTGTAGAGCAAATGTTGCGGTTTTAAAGCAAGTTTGATGCAATTCTACACATTTTGCCATAGGGTGGAGACATTTTTTTTTGTAGTTTTAAATATGATATCTGAGTGAGATTGACTAACAAAATAAAATGGGGGCCCAACGACCAGTAATTCGACCATGATAACAAGTTTAGATTGCTGAGTTAGTTTAGCGGGCCAGCTGTCTAAAAAAATGTTAGCTGGCTGACGATCAGTGACTGACATAACGAGAAAAACTGCTGATGCACAACCACATTTAGAAATTTCACCTTGTGTATTCCGCTATTCTAGTAAGTTGAGACCCCAACTGAATTCCCACCAAAATTCAATAATAATTCTCTTTTGATCCGAGGGCCTTCAAAAGGCGGCAGTTGCCGATCCCTGCTATATAGTATCTTTATAGCGTAGCCTCCACAACAAACTGCCTGAAGAGCAAACCTGTAGTTGTGGTTCAGTTACCATAACAGTAATCACATTGTCAGTTGCAGCCAAATATATTGGCATCCTTGTACTTTTCTTAAATATTTAACTATATCTTGTCAAACAAGTTGAAATTGAAAAGACTGTTTGGTTTCTACATCTTTTTATTTGATTTTCTACATTGCAGAAAATGTTTTGCTACCTCTGGTACTGGGGGCCTTGAATGTGTGCAAGGCATCATTAACTCAGCAGATTATCAGGTATTTTGGAGTTCAATGTTCAACCCGGTGTCCAAAAACTGAGGTCTCCATTGAAGTTTGTGGGTCTTCCAGCAGGACAACTACCGCAAACACATGTCAAACACACGTCAAACACACGTCAAAAAGCACAGAAGAGATGTTCAAAGGTTCTGGAGTGACCAGTGAAGAGTCCAGACCTGAATCACATCCAGAACCTATGGTCAGATCTAAAAACAGCAGTTGGCGGAGGAAACCCCTCAAACGTTGAAGATTTAGAGCAGGTTGTCGCTGAAGAGGGGGCCAAACTGCCAGTAGAAAGGTGCCTACAATAAGTCTGTCTGCAGTCATCTTGGCCAAAGGCTGTGTAGTAACTCAGAGGTGCCAATCACATATCATATATATAGTTTTTAAAACTGACATTTACAAAAAATACAATAGTTATTTTTCTATTTTAACTTATTTAAAGAAGAATTTGGAATGATTTAAGAAAAGTGGCAATACATTTCACCACAGCTGTAAGTAAGTGTATAATTAAGATAATTATTTCCATCTTGGACCACACAGGAAATAGGTCAGTGGGTTTTTATCTGTCAAATCAATTAAATCATTCAACCAATCACATCATCCTTTTCTCAGAAGGTTTTTTTTTTTTTTTTTTTTTTTTTTTTTTGTATCTTGGAGACTAGTACCTGTTTGGTCTTGACCGGTGACATCAGGAAGTTAGGTGCTAGTCTAAAGGAGAGGTCAGAGGTCAGATAGTCCAGGTATTAGAGTATAAAATAAAAACAACTTCATCTTGAAAGAAGAGTCTTGAATTGGGTCTTACCTTATTTTAGGCTTCACATTTACAGGGCTTTCAACCTGCTTATAGAATAGAACAAAACAGACCAGATATTGATTTGCTGTCACAAGAATACCCAATGTCTTACACCATGCTTAAAGAGACAATACACGTTTATGTTGACAGTATCACCACTCACATCCTGTGATTCGTTGAGCTGAAGCTATAGCAACAACAACAGGATCTGTACCTTGGGGGAGCTGACGTTAACGGAGTCTGCGAATATGATGGACTCACTGGTACTTCCTGGAATACTCAAGGATGATGGTGTTGCATCCTGGGATTCCCTGGGAGAATTGAAAATAAAATATATACTTTATTGTCCATTTCAAAGGAAATTGATTGATTTGCTGTTACAATAGACATAAAAACACCTTCAGTCTAAGGCTTTCATGGTTTTCACACTGATATTCAATTCCAAATAATGTTTTATTTTCAGTTGAGCTGCACGCAGACAGTGTTGCTCCATACTTTACCATGTACTGGAGGGGGCTAGAGAGGATAGTCCTCCATCTTACCATGTACTGGAGGGGGCTAGAGAGGATAGTCCTCCATCTTACCATGTACTGGAGGGGGCTAGAGAGGATAGTCCTCCATCTTACCATGTACTGGAGGGGTATAGAGGATAGTCCTCCATCTTACCATGTACTGGAGGGGTTAGAGAGGATAGTCCTCCATCTTACCATGTACTGGAGGAGGTATAGAGGATAGTCCTCCATCTTACCATGTACTGGAGGGGGTATAGAGGATAGTCCTCCATCTTACCATGTATTGGAGGGGGTATTTAGGATAGTCCTCCATCTTACCATGTACTGGAGGGGGTTATAGGGGTATCCAGAGGATAGTCCTCCATCTTACCATGTACTGGAGGGGGTTAGAGAGGATAGTCCTCCATCTTACCATGTACTGGAGGGGGTATAGAGGATAGTCCTCCATCTTACCATGTACTGGAGGGGGGTATAGAGGATAGTCCTCCATCTTACCATGTATTGGAGGGGGTATTTAGGATAGTCCTCCATCTTACCATGTACTGGAGGGGGTTATAGAGGATAGTCCTCCATCTTACCATGTACTGGGGGGTATAGAGGATAGTCCTCCATCTTACCATGTACTGGAGGGGGTATAGGGGGCTAGAGAGGATAGTCCTCCATCTTACCATGTACTGGAGGGGGTATAGAGGATAGTCCTCCATCTTACCATGTACTGGAGGGGGTATAGAGGATAGTCCTCCATCTTACCATGTACTGGAGGGGGTTAGAGAGGATAGTCCTCCATCTTACCATGTACTGGAGGGGGTATTTAGGATAGTCCTCCATCTTACCATGTACTGGAGGGGTTATAGAGGATAGTCCTCCATCTTACCATGTACTGGAGGGGGTATAGAGGATAGTCCTCCATCTTACCATGTACTGGAGGGGGTATAGAGGATAGTCCTCCATCTTACCATGTACTGGAGGGGGGGGTTATAGAGGATAGTCCTCCATCTTACCATGTACTGGAGGGGGTTATAGAGGATAGTCCTCCATCTTACCATGTACTGGAGGAGGTATTTAGGATAGGCCTCCATCTTACCATGTACTGGAGGGGGTTATAGAGGATAGTCCTCCATCTTACCATGTACTGGAGGGGGGTATAGAGGATAGTCCTCCATCTTACCATGTACTGGAGGAGGTATAGAGGATAGTCCTCCATCTTACCATGTACTGGAGGGGGTTAGAGAGGATAGTCCTCCATCTTACCATGTACTGGAGGAGGTATAGAGGATAGTCCTCCATCTTACCATGTACTGGAGGGGGTTATAGAGGATAGTCCTCCATCTTACCATGTACTGGAGGAGGTATAGAGGATAGTCCTCCATCTTACCATGTACTGGAGGGGGGTATAGAGGATAGTCCTCCATCTTACCATGTACTGGAGGAGGTATAGAGGATAGTCCTCCATCTTACCATGTACTGGAGGGGGTTAGAGAGGATAGTCCTCCATCTTACCATGTACTGGAGGGGGTTAGAGAGGATAGTCCTCCATCTTCTGAAACTGTTGATCTGCAAGACACCTATAAACCACAACATAGAGATAAAGAACACAGTCAACAGAGACAGACAGACACTTGTCTACTTTACATTGTAGAGAAATATAAACATTTGAAACTAGGAGAGGCTATTTTCAGGAAAGGCTGTTGGCCCGAAGGATGAACGTTAATGTCCCGGGCCCGAGGGGATGAACGTTAATGTCCTGGGCCCGAGGGATGAACGTTAATGTCCTGGGCCCGAGGGATGAACGTTAATGTCCTGGGCCCGAGGGATGAACGTTAATGTCCTGGGCCCGAGGGATGAACGTTAATGTCCTGGGCCCGAGGGATGAACGTTAATGTCCCGGGCCCGAGGGATGAACGTTAATGTCCCGGGCCCGAGGGATGAACGTTAATGTCCCGGGCCCGAGGGATGAACGTTAATGTCCTGGGCCCGAGGGATGAACGTTAATGTCCTGGGCCCGAGGGATGAACGTTAATGTCCTGGGCCCGAGGGGATGAAAGTTAATGTCCTGGGCCGAGGGGATGAAAGTTAATGTCCTGGGCCCGAGGGATGAACGTTAATGTCCTGGGCCCGAGGGATGGGATGAACGTTAATGTCCTGGGCCCGAGGGATGAACGTTAATGTCCTGGGCCCGAGGGATGAACGTTAATGTCCTGGGCCCGAGGGATGAACGTTAATGTCCTGGGCCCGAGGGGAAATTTGTCTTAGGCCGGGATTCAATCCGATCGCACATTGTCAGCTAGGCACCTTTTAAAGGAAATGTTTCTGTGTTTCACATTCAAAGTAACGCTGCGTATGTCAGCTTAATCGGGCGTAAGCGCGCTCTAACACATATCTACAGCCGATCGGATTGAATCTGGGCCTGCTGTTAATAACCAGTGTACTGATGACTGTAAACGTCTACCTGGCTGTTCCAGTCAGACTGTTCTTGAAGAGCAGACCATGCTAACTGAGCAGCTTGTTGTTTGGCCTGTTTGGCTGTCTTACCCAAACCATTTGGGTATTCTCTCTGGTCAATCAATACTTTATAAACAAATCTGTGTGGGGACAAAATAGGTCATATTTTTTTTCAGTGACATTTAATGACAGTTGGGATATGATCTTCTCATAGTGTCTGTAGACTCACTGAGGGTCGTGTGACGGTCCGCTCTTCTCCACCAGTTTAAAGTCAGGAAACCGTTTGGTTTTCTGACAGTAGTGGTTGAGTATACCTATGAAGTTGGTCTCCTCTGTTGTAATGAAGCTGTATCGTGCTGGAACATTCTGTTCTGGGCTCATGTTCATGTGTTCAACCTTCTCACTGGAAGACATAAGAAATCAAAACACAATGTTTATGCTAGGCTGCTAATTATGTGACAGATATGCTTCAATAACAGACGACTACAGCTACGGAGGAGTACAGACGACTACAGCTACGGCAGAGTACAGACGACTACAGCTACGGCAGAGTACAGACGACTACAGCTACGGCAGAGTACAGACGACTACAGCTACGGCAGAGTACAGACGACTACAGCTACGGCAGAGTACAGACTACACTACAGCTACGGCAGAGTACAGACGACTACAGCTACGGCAGAGTACAGACGACTACAGCTACGGCAGAGTACAGACGACTACAGCTACGGCAGAGTACAGACGACTACAGCTACGGCAGAGTACAGACGACTACAGCTACGGCAGAGTACAGACGACTACAGCTACGGCAGAGTACAGACGACTACAGCTACGGCAGAGTACAGACGACTACAGCTACGGCAGAGTACAGACGACTACAGCTACGGCAGAGTACAGACGACTACAGCTACGGCAGAGTACAGACGACTACAGCAGCAGAGTACAGACGACTACAGCTACAGAGGAGTACAGACGACTACAGCTACGGAGAGTACAGACGACTACAGCTACGGAGGAGTACAGACGACTACAGCAGAGTACAGACGACTACAGCTACAGAGGAGTACAGACGACTACAGCTACGGAGGGAGGAGTACAGACGACTACAGCTACGGCAGAGTACAGACGACTACAGCTAGGGAGGAGTACAGACGACTACAGCTACGGAGGAGTACAGACGACTACAGCAGAGTACAGACGACTACAGCTACAGAGGAGTACAGACGACTACAGCTACGGAGGAGTACAGACGACTACAGCTACGGAGGAGTACAGACGACTACAGCTAGGGAGGAGTACAGACGACTACAGCTAGGGAGGAGTACAGACGACTACAGCTACGGAGGAGTACAGACGACTACAGCAGAGTACAGACGACTACAGCTACGGAGGAGTACAGACGACTACAGCAGAGTACAGACGACTACAGCTACGGAGGAGTACAGACGACTACAGCAGAGTACAGACGACTACAGCTACGGAGGAGTACTTGGTAATATATGCACTGGAGACTCTGAAGAACAATAAAATAAAGAAATGTTTTGTCTTACCTGAGGACCACAACCTTTGGATTCAATTCCTCCTTGTGTTTTCCAGTGGTGCCATTGCAGTTTTCATCTGCAGTCTTGAAAATAAAACAATGTTAACTTCCCCACTATCGTTAAATACCATTTAGATTATCCTACCATGAGATATAGTGTGTCTACGATGTGGCCTAATAACCCTTACCCCTGTAGTCTGACTACGGCCACATAACTCCAGATAGACCTGCATTGCTGCTTCCTCCTTAGCCTCCTTCTTCGTGTTCCCAAAGCCCTCTGGGTATTCTTTCTCACCTACCACATACCTACAGCATCTGACATAGAACACACACACACCATTAGTTTTGGATATGACCCTTCGCAACGGCAATAGTGAGTGAATAACTTTAGAGTACTGTATGAACTGTTACTGTGAGGTGTTGTTGGGTCCAACACGCGTTTCCTCCAAAGCCTTCAGAGACAGCTTGTTCTTCTGGCTGTGTTCATTCAGCCAGCACACGTAGTTGGGCTGGGAGATAACTGCTCGGACAGGAGGGGCTGGAGACTGAGCCGGTGACGGAGGACATGAAACCGACTGTTGAAAAACATTACGCAGGCCGTCAGGTCTCAAACTGTATGTTTGATGCTCCCACAAGTCAATATATTTTGTAACTAAACATTCCATACGATAGTACGGTCAAAATGTCACCAGGGACTGTATTTCAGAGTAGGAGTGCTGAGTTACATTCAGTTCAGCCTCTTACATCACACATTATTAATGTGATATGGACAGAGGGACCTGATCCTAGATCAGCACTCTGCGATGCTTGATACATATGGCCCTGGTCAACGCCTGTTACCATCAGTAGAATAAAAAGAAAATGCTGTTCTTACTGCATCCTTCTGCTCTGTCGTCTCCGCCACTCCAGCCAGAGCATGTTCATCCTTCTGCTCTGTCGTCTCCATCATGCCAGCCAGAGCATGTTTAGCAGCATTCTGTTTGGCCTCTTTCTTGTTCTTTCCAACCCCGTTAGGATAGGCATGGCCTTTAATCACCACCCTCAGAGTGAAGCTGGGGGAAAGGGGGAATGTTTAAGGCAATACTTAATGAATAAATGACTGAATGATTCAATTAAATGAATGAATTATTTCATGATTACAGTACAGACTACATTTTAGTCATTTAGCAGATGCTCTTACACAAAACATCTACAGTAGGTGAGACCATCTTAAGGTAACTAGGTGGGACCATCTTAAGGTAACTAGGTGGGACCATCTTAAGGTAACTAGGTGGGACCATCTTCAGGTAACTAGGTGGGACCATCTTAAGGTAACTAGGTGAGACCATCTTCAGGTAACTAGGTGGTGCCATCTTAAGGTAACTAGGTGAGACCATCTTCAGGTAACTAGGTGAGACCATCTTCAGGTAACTAGGTGAGACCATCTTCAGGTAACTAGGTGGGACCATCTTAAGGTAACTAGGTGGGACCATCTTAAGGTAACTAGGTGGGACCATCTTAAGGTAACTAGGTGGGACCATCTTAAGGTAACTAGGTGGGACCATCTTAAGGTAACCAGGTGGGACCATCTTCAGGTAACTAAGTGGGATCATCTTTAGGTAACTAGGTGAGACCATCTTCAGGTACCACTAGGGTGAGACCACCTTCAGGTAACTAAGGTGAGACCACCATCTTCAGGTAACTAGGTGGGACCATCTTCAGGTAACTAGGTGGGACCATCTTCAGGCAACTAGGTGGGACCATCTTAAGGCAACTAGGTGGGACCATCTTAAGGTAACTAAGTGGGACCATCCTAAGGTAACTAGGTGAGACCATCTTAAGGTAACTAAGTTGGACCATCTGTCCACGTCTGTCAGGTCCTTCAGCGTCTCCTGGAGAACCAGCTTTTCTTTAAAGCGGAGAAGTGTGAATTCCATCGCTCCACCATCTCCTTCCTAGGATACGTCATCGCTGCTGGACATATACAGATGGATCCAGACAGGGTGAGAGCGATGGTGGATTGGCCTCAACCCGCATCCAGAATGCAGCTGCAACTTTTCCTGGGATTTGCTAACTCCTACCGCCGCTTCATCCGAGGTTAAGGCACCCTGGCTTCCCCTCTCAGCACTCACCGCTCCCAAGGTTCCTTTCACGATTCACTACAGCCCCCACCTTAAATCAATCCAGAAATGTCCAGTCAGTTCATGGTGGAGGTCGACGACTCGGATGACTCGGAGTGGGGGCCGTCCTGTCTCAGCGTTCTACCCGGGACCAAAAGCTGCACCCCTGTGCTTTTCTCTCCCAGTCTTAGTTACCCCTGCTATGATGTGGGTAATCGAGTACTCCTTGTCGTCAATATGGCGTTGGAGGAGTGGAGCCACTGGTTGGAGGGGGCGGAACACCCATTCTTATTGTGAACTGACCATGAACCTGGAATATCTCCGCACCTCCAAGCGCCTCAACTCTAGGCAGGTTCGTTGGGCCCTGTTATTCAGCCGTTTCAATGTCACTCTCTCCTACCGCCCGGCGTTCAAGAATGTGAAACCTGATGCACTCTCACATTTGTATAGCCGTGCTGCTACTCCATCTGACCCCGAGACCATCCTCCCTACTTCCTGTCCAATGGCTGCAGTCGTCTAGGGTATAGAGAGCCTGGTTTGTAAGGTGCAGCATTCCCAGCCAGAACCCGATAGGGGATCCGGCTAACCGGATGTTTGTCCCGGACTCTGCCCGTTCTCCGGTCCTGGAATGGGCACATTCCCAAAGACTGACCTGCCATCTAGTCTCCCGTCGGACCCTGGCTTTCATCCAACGATGCTTTTGGTTACTTCCATGATTCCTGGAAGGCCACCGCATTTGTCTCCGCATTCGTCGCCACCTGCACTGTGTGCGCACAAAATAAGACTGAGGCTCTGGTTGGCCTTCTCCAAGCGCTCCCTGTTCCTCACCGCCCCTGGTCACATATATCCCTGGACTTTGTTACTGGTCTTCCTCTGTCAGATGACAACACCCCGATCCTGACGGTGGTGATAGGTTTTCTAAAGCCGCCCATATATCCCCCTTCCTAAGTTGCCTTCAGTCAAGGAGACGGCTCTGCTCATGGTGCAACACGTCTGCCGGATCCATGAACTTCCAGTCGACATGGTCTCCGATCACGGTCCTCAGTTCTCGACCCAGTTCTGGAAGGCGTTCGGAAACCTCACTGGGTCATAGGCCAGCCTGTCTTCTGGTTTTAACCCTCAACCTAACGGCCAATCTAATGGCTATCAGCTTGGGCACAGGATATAGCTTTCCACTCGGGACCTGCACCTTATAAAGACTTCCTCATATTTGTTCTCCTGTTCTATTGGTTTCCATTCAACTTTCTTTCATTGTCTAGCAGCCAAAGGCATTAGCCTAGTCGTATTAGCAAACAATGATAGTTGTTGCATCTTTAGATCTCCCCTCTTTCTAAATTTTGAACAGATATTTCCATCTCTGTCCATGAAACTGCTCGCATGTGCGGTGTGCATTTGACATTTTCAGGTTTTTTTCTCCAGCAAATTGCATTTTGGAACATTTGTGCGTTTACCCACTGAAAAGAAAGGGGTTATACCTGGGTATAAGTTCTAACATTTGTAAAAGAAAATGTAGGAAAAATAAAACACCAGATCTTGATTAGATAAGTATTAAACCCCCTGAGTCAATACATTAGAATCACCTTCAGCAGCGATTACAGCTCTAATCAAGTCTTTCTGGGTAAATCTCTAAGTGCGTTACACACCTGGATTGAGCAAACTTTGCCCATTATTCTTTTCAAAATTCTTCAAGCTCTGTCACATTGGTTGTTGATCATGGCTAGACAACCATTTTCAGGTCTTGCCATGGATTTTCAAGTAGATTTAGGTCAAAACTGTAACTTCCTTCTTTTCACTCTGTCATGTAGGTTAATATTGTGGAGTAACTACAATGTTGTTGATCCATCCCCAGTTTCCTTCTATCACAGCCATTAAACTCTAACTGTTTTACAGTCACCATTGGTCTCATGGTGAAATCTCTGAGCAGTTTCCTTCCTCTCCGGCAACTGAGTTAGGAAGGACGTCTGTATCTTGGTAGTGACTGGGTGTATTGATACACCAGTGTAATTAATAACTTCACCGTGCTCGAAGGGTTATTCAATGTCTTTGGAAAACATTATTGGTCTTTGTGGTTGAATCTGTGTTTGAAATTCACTGCTTGTCTGAGGAACCTTACAGATAATTGTATGTTTTGGGGTACAGAGATGAGGTAGTCATGAAACATTATTGTTAAACACTATTATAGCACTATTAGTCCATGGAGCTTATTATGTGACTTGTTAAGTAAAGTTGTACTGCTATTTATTATGTGACGTGTTAAGTAAAGTTGTTCTCCTATTTAGGATTACCATAACAAAGGAGTTGAATACTTATTGACTAAAGACATTTCAGTTTTTCAGTTTTAATTCATTTGTAAAAATTTCAAAAAACATAATTCAATTTTTTACTTTATGGGGTATTGTGTATGGAGAAGTGATAAACAACCTCTATTGAATGTCAGGCTGTAACAAAACAAGTCTAGAGGTGTGACTACTCTCTGAAGGCAATGCAGCTCTGCCAGTTGAATAGACTTACGTTTTCAGGTGATCCGGTCCTTCTGTTCCAACCTCCTCAAACTTGATGTCAGAGATCTGACGTTGTCTCTGAGCATACTCGCACAGTATGGAGATGTAGTTTGTGGAATCCATGGCTTAAAATGCTGTTGAATCTGTAAGAAATAAAAGGGGAAGAAAAACAAAGGAATATCAAATCAAGACAACAATTATATGAAATGATG
This sequence comes from Oncorhynchus tshawytscha, assembly GCF_018296145.1. NCBI lineage: Eukaryota > Metazoa > Chordata > Actinopteri > Salmoniformes > Salmonidae > Oncorhynchus > Oncorhynchus tshawytscha. The sequence goes on along the minus strand of NC_056452.1, from coordinate 31,959,513 downwards.
AATGATACACAGTAACAAAGCTGGGGCCTGGATTGTTTTGTGCGCATAATCAATACGCGTAAGTTAGCTAATAAATTTATATGCAAACAATATTAAGGACACAAGCTCCTTATCAAAGGTGAAAGCGACCATGGCTGATAGTTTTTATTTAACCTTTATTTAACTAGGCAAGTCAGTTAAGAACAAATTCTTATTTTCAATGACGGCCTAGGAACAGTGGGTTAACTGCCTGTTCAGGGGCAGAACGACAGATTCGTACCTTGTCAGGTCTGGGGTTTGAACTTGCAACCTTCCGGTTACTAGTCCAACGCTCTAACCACTAGGCTACCCTGCCCACCCATGGAGGTCTCTCCTTCCGGTTAGTTCAATTGGCAAACAATAAATAAACATTCTGCAACAATGCTCAGTCATAACATAGTGCTAATATCGTTTTCATAACTTCAGGGCCGTCCACACCAAGAACGAGAACTATAACTTCAGGGCCGTCCCACAAGAACGAGAACAAGACACCAAGAGAACTATAACTTCAGGGCCGTCCCACCACGAGAACTATAACTTCAGAACGTCCACACCAAGAACGAGAACTATAACTTCAGGGCCGTCCACACCAAGAACGAGAACTATAACTTCAGGGCCGTCCACACCAAGAACGAGAACTATAACTTCAGGGCCGTCCACACCAAGAACGAGAACTATAACTTCAGGGCCGTCCACACCAAGAACGAGAACTATAACTTCAGGGGCAAGAACGTCCACACCAAGAACGAGAACTATAACTTCAGGGCCGTCCACACCAAGAACGAGAACTATAACTTCAGGGCCGTCCACACCAAGAACGAGAACTATAACTTCAGGGCCGTCCACACCAAGAACGAGAACTATAACTTCAGGGCCGTCCACACCAAGAACGAGAACTATAACGATATTTTGGATCGTTCTAATTCAAGTGAACAGGAGCGTTCACACTACAACCACAAAAAGACTGAAGAACGATAACCAGAGCAATCGTTTGGATTACTTTCAGAGCCATCCCCCCCTGTCCCTTCCAATTAGAAACCATTGACAACCAGTAGTGTAGTGCAGGGTATACCCACTTATTTTTCACTGGGCATTGCGTATACTCACTTCTTAATCCCCATGATGCGTATCAAAGTAACGTACTGGGGTTATACACCGTATCAATTAATAAGGCTGATGGAACAGATCAGAATGTTTAAAATGTTGATAAACCATTATCTCTTCACATTTTAAGAGCAGCAATGTGCAGACGACGGTAGGCCTATCCTCAAGATAGATTTTAGAAGATACAGTTCTAAAATGCACACAGCAGTTTCATGGACAGAGATGGACAATTACGACTAGGATAATGCAGTTTCATGGACAGAGATGGACTAATACGACTAGGATAATGCAGTTTCATGGACAGAGATGTACAATTACGACTAGGATAATGCAGTTTCATGGACAGAGATGGACAATTACGACTAGGATAATGCAGTTTCATGGACAGAGATGGACTAATACGACTAGGATAATGCAGTTTCATGGACAGAGATGTACAATTACGACTAGGATAATGCAGTTTCATGGACAGAGATGGACTAATACGACTAGGATAATGCAGTTTCATGGACAGAGATGGACTAATACGACTAGGATAATGCCTTTGGCTGCTAGACAATGAAAGAAAGTTCAATGGAAACCAATAGAAAAAGGAAAACGCATGTGAGGACTTCTTTATAAAATAATAGCCTCCATTTTTCTATGGTGTGATTTAGGCTATATGCTACTTTAAAGCAAGGTACGACATGCCTTATTATATGATGTGAAACATCCAGGTTTCAAATGATTTTGAAACCTTGCCTCTCCCTAATGTCAATATGCCTTGTCCATTGCTGTTTTGGTTAGTGATTATTGTCTTATTGTCAGGCGTGTGCGTACTGGTAGAGAAGTCAGGTGCAGGAGAGCAGAGAGTTGTGTACAGGCGCAGACTTTATTTAGGATCAAAACAACAGACAGACGCAACAGCGTCAATCCTCCAGCCAATTGGCAAAAGTGCAAAGCGTGCAAAACAGTCACAAAAGCTTTATGTTTAACAAAAAAACATACTTCGTGAATCTCGGATAATAGAAAACCAGCCTGGCGCGTCACATAAAACACGTAACAAAAACAAGTCCACACAAGGACATGGGGGGGAACATAGGAATATATATATACAATGTGATTAGGGAATATAAACCAGCTGTGCAGGGAACAAGACAAAACAAATGGAACAATAAAAATGGAGCGACGATGGCTAGACTTTGGCTGAAGTCGTGACACTTATTTCAATGTAGAGCCTCCAGCCCTGCTCAACATGCCTCAGCTAACCCTCTTGTTCCACCTCCCACACATGTGGTGACCTCACCTGGTTTAATTGATGTCTCTAGAGACAATAGCTCTCTCATTGTCACTCAATGCCTAGGTTTACCTCAACTGTATTCACATCCTACCACACCCTTTGTCTGTACATTATGCATTTTATCTATTCTACCGCGCCCAGAAACCTGCTCCTTTAACTCTGTCCTGAACATACTAGACAACCAGTTCTTATAGCCTTTAGCTGTACCCTTATCCTACTCCTCCTCTGATGTAAAGGTTAATCCAGGCCCTGCAGTGCCTAGCTCCACTCCTATTCCCCAGCCGCTCTCATTTGTTAACTTCTGCAAAAGTAAAAGCCTTGTTTTCCTGCATGTTAACATCAGAAGCCTCCCTAAGTTTGTCGTATTCACTGCTTTAGCACACTCTGCCAACCCGGATGTCCTAGCTGTGTCTGAATCCTGGCTTGGGAAGGCCACCAAAAACCCTGAAATTTCCATCCCTAACTATAACATTTTACGACAAGATAGAACTGTCATAGCGGAGTTGCAATCTACTGCAGAGATAGCCTGCAGAGTTCTCTCTTACTATCCAGGTCTGTGCCCAAACAATTTGAACTTCTACTTTTGAAAATCCACCTTTCCAGCAACAAGTCTCTCACCGTTGCTGCTTGCTATAGACCATCTTCTGCCCCCAGCTGTGCCCTGGACACCATATGTGAATTGATTGCCCCCCATCTATCTTCAGAGCTCGTGCTGCTAGGTGACCTAAACTGGGACATGCTTAACACCCCGGCCATCCTACAATCTAAGCTTGATGCCCTCAATCTCACACAAATGATCAATGAACCTACCAGGTACAACCCCAAATCCGTAAACACAGGCACCCTCATAGATATCATCCTAACCTGCCTTTACAATATACTGCTGTCTTCAACCAGGATCTCAGTGATCACTGCATCATTGCCTGCGTCCGTAATGGGTCTGCGGGCAAACGAACACCCCTCATCACTGTCAAACGCTCCCTAAAACACTTCAGCGAGCAGGCCTTTCTAATCGACCTGGCATCCTGGAAGGATATTGACCTCATTCCGTCAGTAGAGGATGCCTGGTTATTCTTTAAAAAGTGCTTTCCTCACCATCTTAAATAAGCATGCCCCATTCAAAAAATGTAGAACCAGGAAAAGATTTAGCCCTTGGTTCACTCCAGACCTGACTGCCCTTGACCAACACAAAAACATCCTGTGGCGTACTGCATTAGCATCGAATAGCACCCGCGATATGCGACTTCAGGGAAGTTAGGAACCAATATACACAGGCAGTTAGGAAAGCAAAGGCTAGCTTTTTCAAACAGAAATGTGCATCCTGTAGCACAAACTCCAAAAAGTTCTGGGACACTGTAAAGTCCATGTAGAATAAGAGCACCTCCTCCCAGCTGCCCACTGCCCCGAGGCTAGGAAACACAGTCACCACTGATAAATCCACAATAATGGAGAATTTCAATAAGCATTTCTCTACGGCTGGCCATGCTTTCCACCTGGCTACCCCTACCCCGGTCAATAGCCCTGCACCCACTACAGCAACTTGTCCAAGCCTCCCCCATTTCACCATCACCCAAATCCAGATAGCTGAGATCCCCAAAGATTGGAAAGCTGCCGCGGTCATCCCCCTCTTCAAAGGGGGAGACACTCTAGACCCAAACTGTTATAGACCTATATCTATCCTACCCTGCCTTTCTAAAGTCTTTGAAAGGTAAGTTAACAAACAGATCACAGACCATTTCGAATCCCACCGTACCTTCTCCACTGTGCAATCCAGTTTCCGATCTGGTCACAGGTGCACCTCAGCCACGCTCAAGGTACTAAACGATATCATAACCGCCATCGATAAAAGACAGTACTGTGCAGCCATCTTCATCGACCTGGCCAAGGCTTTCGACTCTGCCAATCACCGTATTCTTACGGTGGTCATAATGACCATTGTTGACCACGGTGGTCATAATAACCATTGTTGACCACGGTGGTCATAATAACCATTGTTATGTTTGGAGGAAGAATGGGGAGGCTTGCAAGCCGGAGAACACCATCCCAACCGTGAAGCACGGGGTGGAAGCATCATGTTGTGGGGGTGCTTTGCTGTAGGAGGGGCTGGTGCACTTCACAAAATAGATGGCTTCATGAGGGAGGAAAATTATGTGGATATATTGAAGCAACATCTCAAGAAATCAGAAGTTAAAGCTTGGTCGCAAATGGGTCTTCCAAATGAACAATGACCCCAAGCATACTTCCAAAGTTGTGGCAAAATGGCTTAAGGACAACAGAGTCAATGTACTGGAGTGGCCATCACAAAACCCTGACCTCAATCCCATAGAATATTTGTGGGCAGAACTGAAAAAGCCCGTGCGATCTAGGAGGCCTACAAACCTGACTCAGTTACATCAGCTCTGTCAGGAGGAATGGGACAAAATTCACCCAATGTATTATGGGAAGCCTGTGGAAGGCTACCCAAACGTTTGACCCAAGTTAAACAAGTTAAAGGAAATGCTACCAAATACTAATTGAGTGTATGTAAACTTCTGACCCCTGGGAATGTGATGAAAGAAATAAAATATTAAATAAATCATTCTCTCTACGATTATTCTGACATTTCAAATTCTAAAAATAAAGTGGTGATCCTAACTGACCTAAGACAGGGCATTTTTACGAGAATTAAATGTCAGGAATTGTGAAAAACTGAGTTTAAATGTATTTGGTAAAGGTGCATGTAAACTTCCGACTTCAACTGTACATGTCAACGTATGGGACTGTGGGTCAATTAACCTTGTCGGAGTGGGCGCCCTGATTCTAGTTAGTGAGCTAGGCAGGCCACTGCCTGGGTAGGTCTTCCACTCAGAAGTGCCAGATGGAGAGTAGTCTGGGTAATGCCGGATGGGTAATGTAGTCTTGACTCTTGGTTGACAGTGTTGGGGGATGGGTAATGTAGTCTTGACTCTTGGTTGATAGTGATGGGGGATGGGTAATTTAGTCTTGTCTCTTGGTTGACAGTGTTGGGGGATGGGTAATGTAGTCTTGACTCTTGGTTGACAGTGATGGGGGATGGGTAATTTAGTCTTGACTCTTGGTTGATAGTGATGGGGGATGGGTAATGTAGTCTTGACTCTTGGTTGACAGTGTTGGGGGATGGGTAATGTAGTCTTGACTCTTGGTTGACAGTGTTGGGGGATGGGATATTGCCTCTGCGTATTGAAACAGGTCAGATCGGGGATATTGTCTCTGCGTATTGAAACAGGTAAGATCGGGGATATTGTCTCTGCGTATTGACACAGGTCAGATCAGGGATATTGTCTCTGCGTATTGACACAGGTCAGATCAGGGATATTGTCTCTGCGTATTGAAACAGGTAAGATCGGGGATATTGCCTCTGCGTATTGACACAGGTAAGATCAGGGATAGTGTCTCTGCGTATTGACACAGGTCAGATCGGGGATATTGTCTCTGCGTATTGAAACAGGTCAGATCAGGGATATTGTCTCTGCGTATTGACACAGGTCAGATCAGGGATATTGTCTCTGCGTATTGACACAGGTCAGATCAGGGATATTGTCTCTGCGTATTGAAACAGGTAAGATCGGGGATATTGCCTCTGCGTATTGACACAGGTAAGATCAGGGATAGTGTCTCTGCGTATTGAAACAGGTCAGATCAGGGATATTGTCTCTGCGTATTGAAACAGGTCAGATCAGGGATATTGACCACCAGATATACCCTGGTATTATGTGGCTGAGTGATGAGACAGACCACCAGATATACCCTGGCACTATGTGGCTGAGTGATGAGGAGACAGACCACCAGATATACCCTGGTATTATGTGGCTGAGTGATGAGGAGACAGACCACCAGATATACCCTGGTATTATGTAGCTGAGTGATGAGGAGACAGACACCCAGATATACCCTGGCATTATGTGGCTGAGGACACAGACCACCAGATATACCCTGGTATTATGTGGCTGAGTGATGAGGAGACAGACACCCAGATATACCCTGGTATTATGTGGCTGAGTGATGAGGAGACAGACCACCAGATATACCCTGGTATTATGTGGCTGAGTGATGAGGAGACAGACCACCAGATATACCCTGGTATTATGTGGCTGAGCGATGAGGAGACAGACCACCAGATATACCCTGGTATTATGTGGCTGAGCGATGAGGAGACAGACCACCAGATGTACCCTGGCATTATGTGGCTGAGTGATGAGGAGACAGACCACCAGATATACCCTGGTATTATGTAGTGATGAGGAGACAGACCACCAGATGTACCCTGGCATTATGTGGCTGAGTGAGGAGACAGACCACCAGATATACCCTGGTATTATGTGGCTGAGTGAGGAGACAGACCACCAGATATACCCTGGTATTATGTGGCTGAGTGAGGAGACAGACCACCAGATATACCCTGGTATTGTGTGGCTGAGTGAGGAGACAGACCACCAGATATACCCTGGTATTATGTGGCTGAGTGATGAGGAGACAGACACCCAGATATACCCTGGTATTATGTGGCTGAGTGATGAGGAGACAGACCACCAGATATACCCTGGTATTATGTGGCTGAGTGATGAGGAGACAGACCACCAGATATACCCTGGCATTATGTGGCTGAGTGATGAGGAGACAGACCACCAGATATACCCTGGTATTATGTAGCTGAGTGATGAGGAGACAGACACCCAGATATACCCTGGCATTATGTGGCTGAGTGAGGGAGACAGACCACCAGATATACCCTGGTATTATGTGGCTGAGTGATGAGGCAGACCACCAGATATACCCTGGTATTATGTGGCTGAGTGATGAGGAGACAGACCACCAGATATACCCTGGTATTATGTGGCTGAGCGATGAGGAGACAGACCACCAGATATACCCTGGTATTATGTGGCTGAGCGATGAGGAGACAGACCACCAGATATACCCTGGTATTATGTGGCTGAGTGATGAGGAGACAGACCACCAGATATACCCTGGTATTGTGTGGCTGAGTGATGAGGAGACAGACCACCAGATATACCCTGGTATTATGTGGCTGAGTGATGAGGAGACAGACCACCAGATATACCCTGGTATTATGTGGCTGAGTGATGAGGAGACAGACCACCAGATATACCCTGGTATTATGTGGCTGAGTGATGAGGAGACAGACACCAGATATACCCTGGCACTATGTGGCTGAGTGATGAGGAGACAGACACCCAGATATACCTGGCATTATGTGGCTGAGTGAGGAGACAGACACCCAGATATACCCTGGCACTATGTGGCTGAGTGAGGAGACAGACACCCAGATATACCCTGGCACTATGTGGCTGAGTGAGGAGACAGACACCCAGATATACCCTGGCACTATGTGGCTGAGTGATGAGGAGACAGACACCCAGATATACCCTGGCACTATGTGGCTGAGTGTGAGGAGACAGACACCCAGATATACCCTGGCACTATGTGGCTGAGTGAGGAGACAGACACCCAGATATACCCTGGCATTATGTGGCTGAGTGAGGAGACAGACACCCAGATATACCCTGGCACTATGTGGCTGAGTGATGAGGAGACAGACACCCAGATATACCCTGGCATTATGTGGCTGAGTGATGAGGAGACAGACACCCAGATATACCCTGGCATTATGTGGCTGAGTGATGAGGAGACAGACACCCAGATATACCCTGGTATTATGTGGCTGAGCGATGAGGAGACAGACACCCAGATATACCCTGGCACTATGTGGCTGAGTGATGAGGAGACAGACACCCAGATATACCCTGGCACTATGTGGCTGAGTGATGAGGAGACAGACACCCAGATATACCCTGGTATTATGTGGCTGAGTGATGAGGAGACAGACCACCAGATATACCCTGGCACTATGTGGCTGAGTGATGAGGAGACAGACCACCAGATATACCCTGGTATTATGTGGCTGAGTGATGAGGAGACAGACACCCAGATATACCCTGGCACTATGTGGCTGAGTGATGAGACAGACACCCAGATATACCCTGGCACTATGTGGCTGAGTGATGAGGAGACAGACACCCAGATATACCCTGGCACTATGTGGCTGAGTGATGAGGAGACAGACCACCAGATATACCCTGGTATTATGTGGCTGAGTGATGAGGAGACAGACCACCAGATATACCCTGGTATTATGTGGCTGAGTGATGAGGAGACAGACACCCAGATATACCCTGGTATTATGTGGCTGAGTGATGAGGAGACAGACACCCAGATATACCCTGGTATTATGTGGCTGAGTGATGAGGAGACAGACACCCAGATATACCCTGGCACTATGTGGCTGAGTGATGAGGAGAAACTGAAATGTTTTTCTGTCAATCGTGTATTTCCGTTTGCAGAATATTTACATAAAGCCTGGAATAAAAGAAAAGCCTAACTATAATTAAATTATAAAAAATATTTATCTTCTATGTGGTAAATGGTACACGTGTATATAGATTGTGTATAGACTTATCTCCCACAGGAATGTTCTCTTTGTGCCAGACTGGGTTCAAATGCAATTCTGGAGATGGTAAACCGTCCAGCATGGACCTATGACTAATCAACTAAATAATGCCCTTGTCTAAAAATGTAGGCCTAATCAATATGGGAGATTTGTGTGCCCTGGGTGGGGACTGCAGAGCACAACCTGGAGGAATGGACAGATCTTCCATTTCATTATCTGGAAACTTCTTTCATTTTGACAGGTTATATTTATAGCCCTACTATTTAGCTACACATGGTTCTATATAGAACCACATATGGGTTCTTTGGCTTGTACCCACAGGGAAACCCTTCATGGGGCTATATAGAACCCTTCATGGGGCTAAATAGAACCCTTCATGGGGCTATATAGAACCCTTTATGGGGCTATATAGAACCCTTCATGGGGCTATATAGAACCCTTCATGGGGCTATATAGAACCCTTCATGGGGCTATATAGAACCCTTCATGGGGCTAAATAGAACCCTTCATGGGGCCCCCCTTCATGGGGCCCGTCCCCTTTCTAGTGGTGATGAAGGAGAGTCGGACCAAACTGCAACGTGTCGATTGAGATTCATGTTTAATCAAATAAAGAAACACGAACACTACACAAAACAATAAACGTAATCAAAACCGAAACAGCCTATCTAGTGCAAACTAACCGAGAGTACACATAGGACACTAAGGACAATCACCCACAACAAACTCAAAGAATATGGCTGCCTAAATATGGTTCCCAATCAGAGACAACGATAAGCACCTGCCTCTGATTGAGAACCACTCCAGACAGCCATAGACTTTGCTAGATACCCCACTAAGCTACAATCCCAATACCACCACCAAAACCCCAAGACAAACACACCACAATTACAAAAACCCCATGCCACACCCTGGCCTGACCAAATACATAAAGAAAACACAAAATACTTTGACCAGGGCGTGACACTATATAGAACCCTTCATGGGGCTATATAGAACCCTTCATGGGGCTAAATAGAACCCTTCATGGGGCTAAATAGAACCCTTCATGGGGCTATATAGAACCCTTCATGGGGCTATATAGAACCCTTCATGGGGCTATATAGAACCCTTCATGGGGCTAAATAGAACCCTTCATGGGGCTAAATAGAACCCTTCATGGGGCTATATAGAACCCTTTATGGGGCTATATAGAACCCTTCATGGGGCTATATAGAACCCTTCATGGGGCTATATAGAACCCTTCATGGGGCTATATAGAACCCTTCATGGGGCTAAATAGAACCCTTCATGGGGCTATAGAACCCTTTTTGGGGCAACATAGAACCCTTCATGGGGCTAAATAGAACCCTTCATGGGGCTATATAGAACCCTTCATGGGGCTATATAGAACCCTTTATGGGGCTATATAGAACCCTTCATGGGGCTATATAGAACCCTTCATGGGGCTATATAGAACCCTTCATGGGGCTAAATAGAACCCTTCATGGGGCTATATAGAACCCTTTTTGGGGCAACATAGAACCCTTCATGGGGCTAAATAGAACCCTTTATGGGGCTATATAGAACCCTTCATGGGGCTATATAGAACCCTTCATGGGGCTATATAGAACCCTTCATGGGGCTAAATAGAACCCTTCATGGGGCTATATAGAACCCTTCATGGGGCTATATAGAACCCTTCATGGGGCTAAATAGAACCCTTTATGGGGCTATATAGAACCCTTCATGGGGCTATATAGAACCCTTCATGGGGCTATATAGAACCCTTCATGGGGCTAAATAGAACCCTTCATGGGGCTATATAGAACCCTTTTGGGGCAACATAGAACCCTTCATGGGGCTAAATAGAACCCTTCATGGGGCTAAATAGAACTCTTCATGGGGCAACATAGAACCCTTCATGGGGCTAAATAGAACCCTTCATGGGGCTATATAGAACCCTTCATGGGGCTATATAGAACCCTTTATGGGGCTATATAGAACCCTTCATGGGGCTATATAGAACCCTTCATGATGACTCCTTGCTGTCCCCAGTCCACCTGGCCATGCTGCTGTTCCAGTTTCAACTGACCTGAGCCCTAGGACCATGCCCCAGGACTACCTGACATGATGACTCCTTGCTGTCCCCAGTCCACCTGGCCATGCTGCTGCTCCAGTTTCAACTTCCACCTGACTGTGCTGCTGCTCCAGTTTCAACTGTTCTGCCTTATTATTATTTGACCATGCTGGTCATTTATGAACATTTGAACATCTTGGCCATGTTCTGTTATAATCTCCACCCGGCACAGCCAGAAGAGGACTGGCCACCCCACATAGCCTGGTTCCTCTCTAGGTTTCTTCCTAGGTTTTGGCCTTTCTAGGGAGTTTTTCCTAGCCACCGTGCTTCTACACCTGCATTGCTTGCTGTTTGGGGTTTTAGGCTGGGTTTCTGTACAGCACTTTGAGATATCAGCTGATGTACGAAGGGCTATATAAATAAATTTGATTTGATTTGATTCATGGGGCTAAATAGAACCCTTTTTGGGGCAACATAGAACCCTTCATGGGGCTAAATAGAACCCTTTATGGGGCTATATAGAACCCTTCATGGGGCTATATAGAACCCTTCATGGGGCTATATAGAACCCTTCATGGGGCTAAATAGAACCCTTCATGGGGCTATATAGAACCCTTTTTGGGGCAACATAGAACCCTTCATGGGGCTAAATAGAACCCTTCATGGGGCTAAATAGAACCCTTCATGGGGCTAAATAGAACCCTTCATGGGGCTAAATAGAACCCTTCATGGGGCTAAATAGAACCCTTCATGGGGCTAAATAGAACTCATGATGGTTCAATAAAGAACTCTTTCCTAACATTCTATATTCTATGGTTATAACCATTTTTTATGGTTCTTTATAGAACCTTTATGGAGAAAGGTTCTTTACAAAACCATTCTCAATCTGAAGGGTTCTTCATAAATCATTTTGATGAACCATACAGGTTTTTTATTCTTTATTCAGGTTAGCCGTATTATAATGTTGAAATTCCATAGGTGTTATTATTGTGTTAATCTAACAGCCCGTCCCCTCGCCCCCACCTGGGCGCGAACCAGGGACGCTCTGCACACGTCAACAGTCACCCTCGAAGCATCGTTACCCATCGCTCCACAAAAGTCACGGCCCTTGCGGAGCAAGGGGAACAACTACTTCAAGGTCTCAAAGCGAGTGACGTCACCGATTGAACCGTTATTCGCGCGCACCACCGCTAACTAGCTAGCCGTTTCACATCCATTACATTAAATAGCTACCTCTGGAACAGCTGGAGGACTCTGAGGAGAGAACCACCGCTAACTAGCTAGCCGTTTCACATCCATTACATTAAATAGCTACCTCTGGAACAGCTGGAGGACTCTGAGGAGAGAACCACCGCTAACTAGCTAGCCGTTTCACATCCGTTACATTAAATAGCTACCTCTGGAACAGCTGGAGGACTCTGAGGAGAGAACCACCGCTAACTAGCTAGCCGTTTCACATCCGTTACATTAAATAGCTACCTCTGGAACAGCTGGAGGACTCTGAGGAGAGAACTGAGACCCACTGACTGATTTAGTCAACCGTTCACACAAAAATTATCAATGGAAATCAAATTTATCAACCCATGGAGGTCTGGATTTGGAGTCACACTCAAAATTAAAGTGGAAAACCACACTACAGGCTGATCCAACTTTGATGTAATGTCCTTAAAACAAGTCAAAATGAGGCTCAGTAGTGTGCGTGGCCTCGACGTGCCTGTATGACCTCCCTACAACGCCTGGGCATGAGGTGAGGTGGCGGATGGTCTCCTGAGGGATCTCCTCCCAGACCTGGACTTGTAGACTCAAGACCTTACAGTACATGAGTCAGTCACTGGCCATAGGTTTATGTAACATGTAATGGCATTACACAACACATGACATAAACTGGAATGACACTATTACTCATGGTTGCACAAAAAAGGTCCGTTTCCAAACCACTCCCTCAGATATTCCAATGAGCCGCCTCCCTTACATTTTTATTCTCACTAAAGGAGCAAAGAACCTTTTTAGTGAATAGTAAAGAATCGTTGGAGAGCTCAAAGGGTTCTTAGAGTCATTATGGTTCCACATAGAACCATCACCCTACCCAAAGAACCCTAATTTTTTCCTATGTAATGAATGGCCTAATATTTAGTGTCTTACTTCTGCCAAGCAACTAGCCTTTCTCTCTTCCAGCTGTTCTTACGCGCAATAGGCTACACGGACTCAAACCTCGACTGTATTCCTTGTATCTACGTTATTCATTTTCACGTGTCATCCCAGGAATAGCTACAATCTACAAAAGCTGTAGGACATTTATTTTATACTTTAAAAAAAAATACTAGGCCTAAATAGCCTTTTCTTGGGGAGAAACAGTCTTGCTAATTGCTGAATGTAAAATAGGCCTAGTCCAAATAAACTACCGGGTAAGGAAGGTTGGCTTCTTATCATTCATAGCAATGGTTTTTAACTGTACCGCAGAAATGGCACGTGAATCACAGAACATAGATATTGTGGTAGCAGCTGTAGAGAAGTACTTGGGTGTTTAAAAAAAACATGTTTTATCACAAAGTATAATGGATTTATACTAGAGTCCAGTTGGGGACGGTAACGCAACCTATTGGATGCCAACCACTGTTAAATTCCACCGAAGAACTCTCAAGGGGAAAGTTGAGAGAGCGTGCGTTGGTGTGATCACTTTGGCCACATAAATTATATTGTTACACTGATGCATTGTTAATGGTTGCACAGGTCAAACAGAGAGATGAACACAGTGAAAAATAAGATCCAAAACAAATTGACATTCGTTCGAAAAATGGAAGTCAGTTGGGAACCAAGCAAGCAATGACATGATATAAAAGACGCGCAGGCTAAACAGCATGTGTTGTTGAATTGCTTCATTTAAATACGAGTTTCTATATATATTTTTTTCGTGACATGTGCATTGAAGTATTATTTGCAGTTCACACTAGGACAATGAACACACCCTAATGTACTGAATCGTCTGTGTTACTTACCGATTTATTAATAGGCCTTTCAGCGTGCAGTAGGATGCGTTGACCAGTGGATTGATCGGTGTAGAACGATCAACGTTTCTCTAGAGTGGATGCTCTCTAACGTTTTATAGTTATGTATCATTTGTTGTTATAGTTGGAGTCCTTGGTGTAGATGGTCCCCACGAGTGTTTGAACACTTAGCGACTGCACTGCTGTCAGTGTCCAGTCATCGCGCTTTACTTTCGTTTTGTGCTTCAAAAGAGAGGAAAAGTTTCTACAGAGAGGAAAAGGAAGAGAGATGCTCAACTCGGATGAAAATCCGTGTCCAGCAGGTTGCGTGAGTTTTTTTTTATGGAGGTCAATGCGAGTGTCGAATATGGTCAACAATGAAAGTAATGGCTTATTTGCTACGTGAGATTTATTTGCTCGAATATAAATTTTGCAATGGTTAAATTGTTACGAGTTTACTGATTTAAGTAGGACACGTGACATCACGGCAACTTTGAAAAAAACAACAACACTATATCGGAATTTATCTCGACACGACTATGCATATTCAGGATTGAGGAGTGGCATAGCGTCTCTCTCTATTGAATACAGGCGGTTGACGTTAAAAATCCAAAGAAAGGATAGGCGGAAGCTAGACAGTCCACCGGTCCGCGTTGTGGACAATAACTCCCATTGTTAGGAAGTAGAGACCCGTATCTTGTCACTATATCCATAATCTTTGGTTTCGATTTCCCGAACCACACGTCATCAGTCAATATGGCTACTGGGCTGACGTCTATGCGTTGGCTACAAATAATTATATTCCCAAAATAAAACAATACGAAATTCAGTTAGTAATATGTATGTGAGAAGTTTTAGGTTAAACGAATAAGAAAAAAAGTATGTTTACATGCCAATAAATTGGTGAAAGTGCCATATATATTTTTTAAACATCTCCAAAAATTATATCTGCATTTGCAATAAATGTTGCATCCTATTGAATACAACGTGTTAGATAAGGAGGCAAACATCTCGACTTGGTGGTCTGTGGATGACATGGATGAATGAACCGTACACTAAACATCTCGACTTGGTGGTCTGTGGATGACATGGATGAATGAACCCTACGCTAAACATCTGGACTTGGTGGTCTGTGGATGACATGGATGAATGAACCCTACGCTAATATCAAGTTTGCCTGTCAAATGTACAAATAACACAATACAGATTATAATCTAAATAACCTTTTTAATTCATGGTTTCTGAATCATATAAAAAAAAAGTTTTAATTTATTAAACAAAAAATATAACATGTTCAGGAAGAAAATACATCAAAGTTCCTGTCTACATTATAAATAATACAAATGCACACTTTATAGGTCAAAACTCACAAATATCATACAGGGGCAGCTGTTATATGCATCAACCGGCTCAGAACAGCAGTGCTGATCTAGGATCAGTCCCTCCCTGTTCACGTAACCTTATTCATTGTGCTCTAAAGTGAAAAATCCTACAGATCGGTACATTCATACTCCGATCCCATTTATTTATCCCCATATGTTAACGAATCCGACTGGCCGATGCCTCCAGTCTCTTCTGGTGATTATTCTGCAGTGGTTCAGTCATCGTGGTCTACAGCTGCGTCTCCAGGGCAATTAGAGCACAGATCCTCCTCATCTGTAGGTCACAAACCGTGTAAAGTGCTATTCAATGTCTTACAATGGCCAGGGATGTTTTTATTTAAGCGAGGAGGATTAAATTCTTACCATTGTAAGCGGTGCCACACCAAATGCAGTAAAAATGGACCCCTCTTAAATATGATGTCAGAATTTGTAGCTTGTCCAGTGACTAGAAAAGATCAGGAAAACAGGGTTGTCACAGGAGAAACTTCAAAATAATAATCTAGATTCAATTTATTCTTTCATCTATTCTTAATTCAACCCTACTGTTTCACGCCATTAAAACGTCTATTCTTTAACTGGCCATATCTTTAGTCTCTTTCCTGAAGCTTCTTTCATATTCAAATGAAATGTACTAACAGTTAACTCATCCTCCTCCACCACCTTGTCTTCCTCTTCCTCCTCATCCTCAACCACCTTGTCTTCCTCCTCCTCCTCCTCCTCAACAACCAGTTTAGGCCAGTACCAGTCTTCCCTGGGCACCGGGACACCCTGGAATTCAAAAGGAGAGTATTCAGTATAGTCAGAGTTAAACATAAAAGGCCCTGTCTTCTTCTTGTCAATAGATTTTGTGACTAGCTAGGTTTCAATGCAATTGGCAACAGATTTTCAGGTAAAATCCACACATTTTCCACCAGAGGTGTGTTTCCACCAAAATGACTTTTTGCAGATAAAAGACTGTGTGTGTGTGTGTGTGTGTCTAACCTTCTGACTGTCCAGCTGCTCACAGGCTTTCTGACTCCTCCTGAGGTCCCCCTCAATCTTTTGCTCTTCCCTCTCTGTCCTCATCCTCACTCTGATGTAGAACACACACACACAGCATTAGAACACACGCACACAGCATTAGAACACACGCACACAGCATTAGAACACACGCACACAGCATTAGAACACACGCACACAGCATTAGAACACACGCACACAGCATTAGAACAACACACAGCATTAGAACACACGCACACAGCATTAGAACACACGCACACAGCATTAGAACACACGCACACAGCATTAGAACACACGCACACAGCATTAGAACACACGCACACAGCATTAGAACACACGCACACAGCATTAGAACACACGCACACAGCATTAGAACACACGCACACAGCATTAGAACACGCACACAGCATTAGAACACACGCACACAGCATTAGAACACACGCACACAGCATTAGAACACACGTACACAGCATTAGAACACACATACACAGCATTAGAACACACGTACACAGCATTAGAACACACGTACACAGCATTAGAACACACGCACACAGCATTAGAACACACGCACACAGCATTAGAACACACGCACACAGCATTAGAACACACGCACACAGCATTAGAACACACGCACACAGCATTAGAACACACGCACACAGCATTAGAACACACGCACACAGCATTAGAACACACGCACACAGCATTAGAACACACGCACACAGCATTAGAACACACGTACACAGCATTAGAACACACGCACACAGCATTAGAACACACGTACACAGCATTAGAACACACGTACACATCATTAGAACACACGTACACATCATTAGAACACACGCACACAGCATTAGAACACACGTACACAGCATTAGAACACACGCACACAGCATTAGAACACACGCACACAGCATTAGAACACACGCACACAGCATTAGAACACACACACACAGCATTAGAACACACGCACACAGCATTAGAACACACGCACACAGCATTAGAACACACGCACACAGCATTAGAACACACGCACACAGCATTAGAACACACGCACACAGCATTAGAACACACGCACACAGCATTAGAACACACGCACACAGCATTAGAACACACGCACACAGCATTAGAACACAGAACACACGCACACAGCATTAGAACACACACACGCACACAGCATTAGAACACACGCACACAGCATTAGAACACACACACACAACATTAGAACACACGCACACAGCATTAGAACACACACACACAGCATTAGAACACACACACAGTATTAGAACACACGCACACAGCATTAGAACACACACACACAGCATTAGAACACACGCACACAGCATTAGAACACAGGCACACAGCATTAGAACACACGCACACAGCATTAGAACACACACACACACAGCATTAGAACACATTTGACCAGCACCTGGGAATAGGGTGCCATTAGACCAGAGCCAATAGAGAATAGGGTGCCATTAGACCAGAGCCAATAGGGAATAGGGTGCCATTAGACCAGAGTCAATAGGGAATAGGGTGCCATAAGACCAGAGCCAATAGGGAATAAGGTGCCATTAGACATGAGCCATTAGGGAATAGGGTGCCATTAGACCAGAGCCAATAGGGAACAGGGTGCCATTAGACCACAGCCAATAGGGAATAAGGTGCCATTAGACATGAGCCAATAGGGAATAGGGTGCCATTAGACCAAAGCCAATAGGGAATAGGGTGCTATTAGACCAGATCCGATAGGGAATAAGGTGCCATTAGACCAGAGCCAATAGAGAATAGGGTGCCATTAGACCAGAGCCAATAGGGTATAGGGTGCCATTAGACCAGAGCCAATAGAGAATAGGGTGCCATTAGACCAGAGCCAATAGGGTATAGGGTGCCATTAGACCACAGCCAATAGGGAATAAGGTGCCATTAGACATGAGCCAATAGAGAATAGGGTGCCATTAGACCAGAGCCAATAGGGTATAGGGTGCCATTAGACCAGAGCCAATAGGGAATAGGGTGCCATTAGACCAGAGCCAATAGGGAATAGGGTGCCATTAGACCAGTGCCAATAGGGTGCCATTAGACCAGAGCCAATAGGGAATAGGGCGCCATTAGACATGAGCCAATAGGGAATAGGGCGCCATTAGACCAAAGGGAATAGGGCGCCATTAGACCAAAGCCAATAGGGAATAGGGTGCCATTAGACCAGAGCCAATAGGGAATAGGTGCCATTAGACCAGAGCCAATAGGGAGCCATTAGACCAGAGCCAATAGGGAATAGGTGCCATTAGACCAGAGCCATCTGGGACTAGGTCTTTACCTGAAGTCCTCCAGGGACTGTTTCTCATTCTGTTGTTTGGCCCGGGCTTTCTGACGGTAATGTTCAAGTTCCTCCTCCGCTTTCCTCTTCTTCACTCCCTCCATCCCGATGCCCCCTCTGTCTGAGTGATACATAACCACAGGATGATGCAGTATGTTTACAACCATTTCAATAACAGAAGGTAATGTTAGAGATAATGTATTAATTGCATTAGGTAGGCTACATCTCTCCAGAAAGGTAATGTTAGAGATAATGTGTTAATTGCATTAGTTAGGCTACATCTCTTCAGAAAGGTAATGTTAGAGATAATGTGTTAATTGCATTAGATAGGCTACATCTCTTCAGAAAGGTAATGTTAGAGATAATGTGTTAATTGCATTAGATAGGCTACATCTCTTCAGAAAGGTAATGTTGATACATACAATGTATACACTGTCAATGTGTAGGTTAGAATTTACTTACATTTTGGATATAAAAATTAATTCTCACCTGTTTTGATATTTAATGGAATAGGTTCGACTCTTCCCGCCCCTGCAAGAGGGAATAAAGACAGGAATCAATACTTGAAGAAAATCTACCATGTGATGTCAGGTCTGATCGTCATATTGTAACAACTTTATTCAAACACAGCGACCTCATCAAGGGTTCACATCTCTTAGCGGAACTGCTAAGGTGTTGGGTTGACAGTACCAAAGTGCTGGGTTCAAGTCCCACTCTGGACTACCCTCTGACTTTGCTACAGTACTAACTCCATCACTAAAAGAGACCTGACTGGCTTAGTTATGGTGATGTCTGGCCTAACTCTTAGCTGAATACATTAAAGTCAGGCATTTATTTCTGAGTTGAACTGATTCAGTTGAGAAGTAATATGATACATTCTGAGTTGAACTGGAGGGGACTAACCCTGCTTTCCCAGGCCTTGTCCAGCTTTGTAGCCCATCTTCTGCAGCAGAGCAAAGCCCTTGTTCTGGTTGCTAATGGTGCTATGCTGTGCCATCTCTCTACTCTCCTGCTCCAACTCTTTAATAGTCTTCTGGCGATTCTTAACGTTCTTCTCCTTGTGAAGCACCTCTTTCCTCAGGGCCTCCTTCACACGCTTCACCATCGGGATACCGGGTTTCACATCTGGTCTGTCAGGGAGATGGGACACAGAGAGAACCTTGCACATAAACTGAGAACTTAGCTATAAACGGAACACACATGTAATAACCAGACAATAGACACTAAAGTATATATTTTTAAATATTCTTCTGTGGAATGTGTAACTAAATGTGAGGTGAGACAGTCACCTGAAACCCGACGTGCAGGCTTTTGATCCAGCCAAATACTACTACTACTACTACTACTACTACTTAAATGAATCAGCATGTCTTTGACTAGTTAGCTCGTTAGCTAAATCTGCCTCTCCAACATGTATTCCAAGCAAGAGACCAAGGTATTATGTCGTCTTTATTAATTGCATTTCTATATGCAACGTTTGGCAACCGAACGTGGCCCCTATTCATCTGTGTAGCTAGCTAATTAGCTACGTTAACTAATGTTCCAGTAACTAGCTAGCTGGCTAATGGGACAGACCATCACAAACTCGCACTCTGATATAGCCGCTAGTTACAATTTATTTGCTCACCGTACGGAAACTGAAGGGGGAAAAAAAACTCACATTTGACTGAGAAAGGCATCAGACATATAATCATCTTCGTCTTCAGCCATGATTGACTTGTAAAACCAAACAAGTGAACTATTGTAGGACTATTATTGTTCAGCTGGCTTTCACCTTTTCTCGGTCGTCACTAACGTTAGTTAAGTTACCACATCCACAATGTCATAATCAGCTAAACCCCGCCGATTTCTACAATTCATCTTCTTAAAATCAAATTTTAAACATAACCTTAAACACACTAAGTTACTGACTTTATGCCTAACACTAACCTTCAATTAAGACCAAAAAGCTATGCTTTGTTTTTATATTTTTTACGACATACCCAGACAATTTTGACTTTGTGGCTGTGGTAACTAGTGACAACCATTTTCCCTTCGCGAAAAGATTCCGCCTGGAACCTCTGCACATTCGATTGGTTCCGTTTACATTCGATTGGTTCCGTTTACATTCGATTGGTTCCGTTTACATTCGATTGGTTCCGTTTACATTCGATTGGTTCCGTTTACATGTTGCGCGTCTAAATACAATTTTGGGGAAAAAATCTGACATAGAAATGTACAGTTGGCTGTGGGTGGGCCAGGGGCGGAGCTAACTCATTACACAAAGCCTAAAATATACTGTTGGCACAGTATTTAATTGTGATAAAATATTTGTAAATTTATTTTGGTAAGGTAAGAAAAATGTGTGTTTTTTTATGATTTACATTTGGGAATATGAAATTTGGTCAAAATATTTAATGACATAAAAATGTTTCAAATGGTTTATATCGTAGGTAAATAATCCAAGCAGTACATCTCTTCATAATAGGGTCAACTCTTGTTCAAATATAAATCTACTGTGTGCCACCATAGTCCCGACGACGAATGACGTGTATAACCTATGGTTTTCTGACGTTATTGCTGCATTCATACGCTAGGACCGAGTACCTCGAAAAGTTGACTATATCTGAGTCGATTTGAAGCCTCCGGTCGGCCATATTGGTACTCCCTAGTAGGAAGCAGTCCTCCGTAGGAATGAATGCAATTCTACAGCATTTTAATTAAATGTTTCAAGAACAAAATGTACATGTACTTAAGTTGTTTTAGTGTGGAAAGTAACATTAGTATTCTCAAAAATATATATTTTAAGGAAAATGTTTTATATATGTTTTGTATTTTTTTTATTTCTGTTTAGCTGACATAATCAAATTTTAAATGATACATTCAGGTGTCTGTAATATAATAAACGTGTCAAAAACTAATGTAGACGTTAATATATACATTTCTATGGCTTCCAAAATATATTTGTTTAATTGAAGAGTACCAAGATGGCTGCGGGGTGACTTCAAAACAGCGCTCCGGTCCTTTCATCATGGTTTATACACATCACCGACACAGTTGACGGCAAATGATTCGTCAATGATCTTGGCGACAAAACAGGTAGGACGACGAGGTTGTTTTTTTGTTTCTGTTTAATTTGGTTGATTAAAGCCTACTCAATATTTACGTCTGTGATGAAGTGTATGAAATAGATGTGTTCGTGTAAGGCGTTTGATCGTGAGTTTTTTAGACATTCATTTGGGTCTAGTAAGCTGTGTGGTAAGTGTCCTGAATGCTAATGTTTACTAGCTGTGCTCCTAACCCTCTTCTATCATTGCAACGTCAGTCAAACGTTTTATAAACGTAGTT
This sequence comes from Oncorhynchus tshawytscha, assembly GCF_018296145.1. Lineage (NCBI taxonomy): Eukaryota > Metazoa > Chordata > Actinopteri > Salmoniformes > Salmonidae > Oncorhynchus > Oncorhynchus tshawytscha. Next base: position 31,937,557 of record NC_056452.1, on the reverse strand, counting down.
AGTTAGCCAGATATCAGTTAAATTAGTTGGTTACATAACGGTCCGGTACTATGAAGCATTGTAACGTTACCAAGTTAATATTTGTGTTAGTAAACACTAACTACTAGCCAATATAGTTGGCAGGTGCGACTGACTCTGTAACGTTAGCTTGTAGCTAGCTAGCTACCGTGACATCCTCTTTGCTCGGACGTTTATCTTTGGTCTCTATCTGGCCTGATATATAATACCATTGTGAACATACTCTCTCTCCAAGACATTTCCAGAGTTGAGGAGGCTGTATCATTGGGCGCTGTGAGCTGAAGGAGAGGACCCTTTACCCAAGAGCTATCGGCTATTAGCTACCGCTAGCTGGATAGCTATCGCCATGGAGTTGGCTCACAGTCTACTTCTGAACGAGGAAGCCCTAGCCCAGATCACTGAGGCTAAGAGACCCGTCTTCATCTTCGAATGGCTTCGCTTCCTGGACAAGGTTCTAGTGGCAGCAAACAAGGTGAGTTGACAGAGAGACGAATTTACTCACGCTAGCCAATACACCTGTGTTACACTACACACACACACCTGTGCTGTCAGTGTTATTCGATTTCATCTATCTGCAACCTACACGTTTGTCTCCCCTTTCCTCCCCTCCCCTTTCATCCCCTCCCACCCCTCCCCTCTCTCCCCTCCCCTCTCACTCCTCCCCTCACCGCTCCCCTCTCACCCCTCTCACCCCTCTCTCTTCACCCCTCTCTCACCCCTCTCCACCCCTTTCCTCCCCTCTCACCCCCACCCCTCCCTCCCTCCCCTCTTCACCCCTCTCCCCTCTCACCTCACCTCTCACCCCTCCCCTCTCACCCCTCTTCCACCACCCCTCCCCTCCACCCTTGCCAGGTGGATGTGAAGGAGAAGCAGAAGAAGTTGGTTGAGCAGCTGACAGGGTTGATCAGCAGTGCCCCTGGCCCTCCCACCAGGAAACTGCTAGCGAAGAACCTGGCTACCCTCTACAGCATAGGAGACACCTTCACCGTCTTCCAGACACTGGACAAGTGCAACGACATCATCAAGAGCAAGGATGACACGCCCACTTACCTCCCCACCAAACTGTGAGCTTTTTAGATTCATATATATTTATTCATTAGATGTAGGTCTAAGCATTATATATATGCATACATACATACATACATGCATACATACAGTGCATTTGGAAAGTATTCAGACCCCTTAACTTTTTCCACATTTTGTTACATTACAGCCTTAATCTAAAATAGATTTTTTTTTAAACTGCACAATACCCCATAATGACATCACCATACCCCATAATGACATCACAATACCCCACAATGACATCACAATACCCCATAATGACATCACAATACCCCAGAATGACAAATCAAAAACAGGTTTCTAGTAAATTTTGCAAATGTATTACAAATAAAACACTTAAATATGACATTTACATAAGTATTCAGACCCTTTTACTCAGTACTTTGTTGGAGCACATTTGGCAGCGATTACAGCCTCGAGTCTTCTTGGGTACAAGCCAAACCTGTTTGGGGAGTTCCTCCCATTATTCTCCTCTCAAGGTCTGTCAAGTTGGATGGGGAGTGTCGCTGCACAGCTATTTTCAGGTCTCTCCAGAGATGTTAGATCGGGTTCAAGTCCGGGGTCTGGCTGGGCCACTCAAGGACATGCAGAGACTTGTCCCGAAGCCACTCCTGCGTTGTCTTGGTTGTGTGTTTAGGGTTGTTGTCCTGTTGGAAGGTGAACCTTCACCCCAGTCTGAGGTCCTGAGCGCTCTGGAGCAGGTTTTCATCAAGGATCTCTGTACATTTCTCTGTTCGTCTTTCCCTCGATCCGGACTAGCCTCCCAGTCCCTGCTGTTGAAAAACATCCCCACAGCATGATGCTGCCAACACCATGCTTCACCGTAGGGATGGTGCCAGGTTTCCTCCAGACGTGACGCTTGGCATTCAGGCCAAAGAGTTAAATCTTGGTTTCATCAGACCAGAGAATCTTGTTTCTCATTGTCTGAGAGTCCTTTAGGTGCCTTTTGGCAAACTCCAAGAGGGCTGTCATGTGCCTTTTACTGAGGAGTGACTTCTGTCTGGCCACTCTACCATAAAGGTCTGATTGTTGGAGTGCTGCAGAGATGGTTGTCCTTCTGGAAGGTTCTCCCATCTCCACTGATGAACTCTGGAGTTCTGTCAGAGTGACCATTGGGTTCTTGGTCACCTCCCTGACCAAGGTCTTTCTCCCCCGATTGCTCAGTTTGGCCGGGCGGCCAGCTCTAGGAAGAGTCTTGGTGGTTCCAAACTTTTTCCATTTAAGAATGATGGAGGCCACTGAGTTCTTGGGGACCTTCAATGCTGCCTAAATGTTTTGCTACCCTTCCCCATACCTGTGCCTCAACACAATCCTGTCTCGGAGCTCTACGGACAATTCCTTCAACCTCATGGCTTGGTTTTTACTCTGACATGCTGTCAACTGTAGGACCTTTTATATAGACAGGTGTGTGCGTCTCCAAATCATGTCCAATCAATTGAATTTACCACAGTTGGACTCCAATCAAGTTGTAGAAACATCTCAATGATGATCAATGGAAACAGGATGCACCTGAGCTCAATTATACACAGGCAGTTAGAAAAGCCAAGGCTAGCTTTTTCAAGCAGAAATTTGCATCCTGTAGCACAAACTCAAAAAAGTTCTGGGACACTGTAAAGTCCATGGAGAATAAGAGCACCTCCTCCCAGCTGCCCACTGCACTGAAGATAGGAAACACTGTCACCACTGATAAATCCACCATAATTGAGAATTTCAATAAGCATTTTTCTACGGCTGGCCATGCTTTCCACCTGGCTACTCCTACCGCGGTCAACAGCACTGCACCCCCAACAGCAACTCGCCCAAGCCTTCCCCATTTCTCCTTCTCCCAAATCCGTTCAGCTGATGTTCTAAAAGAGCTGCAAAATCTGGACCCCTACAAATCAGCCGGGCTAGACAATCTGGACCCTTTCTTTCTAAAATGATCTGCCGAAATTGTTGCCACCCCTATTACTAGCCTGTTCAACCTCTCTTTCGTGTCGTCTGAGAGGTACTGCAGGTACTTCTACACCTGCATTGCTTGCTGTTTGGGGTTTTAGGCTGGGTTTCTGTACAGCACTTTGAGATATCAGCTGATGTACGAAGGGCTATATAAATAAATTTGATTTGATTTGTATATCTCTCTAGTCACCCCCAAAACCAATTCTTTCTTTGGCCGCCTCTCCTTCCAGTTCTCTGCTGCCAATGACAGGAACGAACTACAAAAATCTCTGAAACTGGAAACACTTATCTCCCTCACTAGCTTTAAGCACCAACTGTCAGAGCAGCTCACAGATTACTGCACCTGTACATAGCCCACCTATAATTTAGCCCAAACAACTACCTCTTTCCCAACTGTATTTAATTAATTTATTTATTTTGCTCCTTTGCACCCCATTATTTTTATTTCTACTTTGCACATTCTTCCATTGCAAAACTACCATTCCAGTGTTTTACTTGCTATATTGTATTTACTTTGCCACCATGGCCTTTTTTTGCCTTTACCTCCCTTCTCACCTCATTTGCTCACATTGTATATAGACTTGTTTATACTGTATTATTGACTGTATGTTTGTTTTACTCCATGTGTAACTCTGTGTCGTTGTGTCTGTCGAACTGCTTTGCTTTATCTTGGCCAGGTCGCAATTGTAAATGAGAAGTTGTTCTCAACTAGCCTACCTGTTTAAATAAAGGTAAAATAAAAAAATTCCAAGTCTCATAGCAAAGTGTGGGAATACTTATGTAAATAAAGTATTTCAGTTTTTTTTATTTTATTACATTTTCCAAAGTGTCTTAATCTGAATCTGTGTTTGCTTTGTCATTATGGGGTATTGTGTGTAGATTGGATGTTTTTGTATTTAATCCATTTGAACAAGGCTGTAACGTAACAAAATGTAGAAAAAGTCAAGGGGTCTGAATACTTTCCGAATGCACTTTATATACAAACAAAAGTATGTGGACACCCCTTCAAATGAGTGGATTCGGCTTTTTCAGCCACACCCGTTGCTGACAGGTGTATAAAATCGAGCACACAGCCATGCAATCTCCATAGACAAACATTGGCAGTAGAATGGCCTCACTGAAGAGCTCAGTGACTTTCAACGTGGCACAGTCATAGGATTCCACCTGCTCAACGTGTCAGTTTGTCTAATTTCAGCCCTGCTAGAGCTGCCCCGGTCAACTGTAAGTGCTGTTATTGTGAAGTGGAAACGCCTAGGAGCAACAACGTCTCAGCCGCAAAGTGGTAGGCCACACAAGCTCACAGAATGTAGTGTGTAAAAATCGTCTGTCCTCAGTTGCAACACTCACTACAGTTCCTAACTGCCTCTGGAAGCAACGTCAGCACAATAACTGTTCATCGGGATCATCATGAAATGGGTTTCCATGGCCGAACAGCTGCACACAAGCCTAAGATCACCATGCACAATGCCAAGCGTATGCTAGAGTGGTGTAAAGCTCCCCACCATTGGACTCTGGATCAGTGGAAACACGTTCTCTGGAGTGATGAATCACGCTTCACCATCTGGCAGTCCGATGGACGAATCTGGGTTTGGTAGATGCCAGGAGAACGTTACCTGCCCCAATGCATAGTGCCAACTGTAAAGTTTGGTGGAGGAGGAATAATGGTCTGTTTTTTATGGTTTGGGCCCCTTAGTTCCATTGAAGGGAAATCTTAACGCTACAGCATACAATGACATTCTAGACGATTCTGTGCTTCCAACTTTGTGTTAACAGTTTGGGGAAGGCCCTTTCCTGTTTCAGCATGACACTGCCCCCGTGCACATAGCGAGGTCCTTACAGAAATGGTTTGTCGAGATCGGTGTGGAAGAACTTGACTGGCTTGCACAGAGCCCTGACCTCAAGCCCATCAAACAACTTTGGGATGAATTGGAAAGCCGACTGCGATCCACGCATCATGACCAACACATCAGTCCCCGCAGCAATGTTCCTACATCTAGTGGAAAGCCTTCCCAGAAGACTGGAGACTACTGTCTGTCTGACCGGGTACTGTCTGTCTGTCTGTCTGTCTGTCTGTCTGTCTGTCTGTCTGTCTGTCTGTCTGTCTGTCTGTCTGTCTGTCTGTTGTCTGTCTGTCTGTCTGTCTGTCTGTCTGTCTGTCTGTCTGTCTGTCTGTCTGTCTGTCTGTCTGTCTGTCTGTCTGTCTGTCTGACCGGGTACTGTCTGTCTGACCCGGGTATTGTCTGTCTGACGAGATTTGAGTGGGTAAAGAATAGCTTCCAGTCTATAATTGAGTGGTAATGAACTCCTCTGTTCGGCTCATCGTGGTTTGTTTTGCAGAGCTGCTGTGGCCTGTGTTGGGTCCTTCTATGAGAAGATGGGGAGGATGCTGGGAAGCTCCTTTCCCGACACCATCACCAACATGCTGAAAGCACTGAAGACTGCAGAGGTAAGGGCTTCCTGGGTTTTATAGAGCAGGGGTAAGGGCTTCCTGGGTTTTATAGAGCAGGGGTAAGGGCTTCCTGGGTTTTATAGAGCAGGGGTAAGGGCTTCCTGGGTTTTATAGAGCAGGGGTAAGGGCTTCCTGGGTTTTATAGAGCAGGGGTAAGGGCTTCCTGGGTTTTATAGAGCAGGGGTAAGGGCTTCCTGGGTTTTATAGAGCAGGGGTAAGGGCTTCCTGGGTTTTATAGAGCAGGGGTAAGGGCTTCCTGGGTTTTATAGAGCAGGGGTAAGGGCTTCCTGGGTTTTATAGAGCAGGGGTAAGGGCTTCCTGGGTTTTATAGAGCAGGGGTAAGGGCTTCCTGGGTTTTATAGAGCAGGGGTAAGGGCTTCCTGGGTTTTATAGAACAGGGGTAAGGGCTTCCTGGGTTTTATAGAGCAGGGGTAAGGGCTTCCTGGGTTTTATAGAGCAGGGGTAAGGGCTTCCTGGGTTTTATAGAGCAGGGGTAAGTGCTTCCTGGGTTTTATAGAGCAGGGGTAAGGGCTTCCTGGGTTTTATAGAGCAGGGGTAAGGGCTTCCTGGGTTTTATAGAGCAGGGGTAAGGGCTTCCTGGGTTTTATAGAGCAGGGGTAAGGGCTTCCTGGGTTTTATAGAGCAGGGGTAAGGGCTTCCTGGGTTTTATAGAGCAGGGGTATGGGCTTCCTAGCAGCTCATAATGCTTCTTATCATGGTATTCTGCCTATTTAAATAAATAAATACCTTCTAGGAACACCAGGAGCATCTCTCTCGTTGCTCAGAACAGGTCATCTTGGCACCAATATAGATAGACTTCGATTGACTTGTATGTAATGCCACCCCATTTCTCCTCCTCTCATCCCTCCTCTCTCATCCCCTCCTCTCTCATCCCCTCCTCTCTCTCTCATCCCTCTCTCATCCCTCCTCTCTCATCCCTCCCCTCTCATCCTCATCCCCCTCTCATCCCCTCCTCTCTCATCCCTCCCCTCTCATCCATCCTCCTCTCTCATCCCCTCCTCTCTCTCATCTCTCCTCTCTCATCCCCTCCTCTCTCTCATCTCTCCTCTCTCATCCCCTCCTCTCTCTCATCTCTCCTCTCTCATCCCCTCCTCTCTCATCCCTCCCCTCTCATCCCCTCCTCGGTCTCATCCCTCCCCTCTCATCCAATCCTCCTCCTCCTCTCATCCCCTCCTCGGTCTCATCCCTCCCCTCTCATCCAATCCTCCTCTCTCTCATCCCTCCCCTCTCATACTCTCTCCTCCTCTCTCTCATATCTCCCCTCTCATCCCCTCCTCCTCCTCCTCCTCTCTCTCATCCCTCTCTCATATCTCCCCTCTCTCTCATCCCTCTGTCTCCAGTCCCAGGGTCGTAGTGAGATTCTACTCAGTCTACAGAAGGTGTTGAATGGTCTTGGTGGCGCAGCAGCCTCTTGCCATAGAGACATCTATAAGAACGCTCGTTCCCTACTCACAGACCGCTCCATGGCTGTGCGCTGTGCTGTAGCTAAGGTTAGTGAATACTGTGCAACAGTCCACATTGAACGATGGCCATCGGCCGGAGAACGATGGCCATCGGCCGGAGAACGATGGCCATCGGCCGGAGAACGATGGCCATCGGCCGGAGAACGATGGCCATCGGCCGGAGAACGATGGCCATTGGCCGGAGAACGATGGCCATCGGGCCGGCGGGAGAATGCTGGCGGGAGAGGCTGGCGCGTTCAAGTGGACCACATAGCTGGGGAACATATCTACTCTGTGCTTCAAGGCCCTGGAAGGATCTAACGATTAACTCGGTCTCTCTGTCGCTCTCTTTCTGTCTCGCTCTTTCTTTCTCTCACCCTGTCCTCTCTGTCTATAGTGTCTTCTAGAGCTGCAGAATGAGGCTGTATTCATGTGGACCACCGAGCTGGAGAACGTAGCTACTCTGTGCTTCAAGGCCCTGGAAGGATCGAACTATGGAGTGAGGGTAGCCGTATCCAAACTACTAGGAACCGTCATGGCCACGGCCCTGATGCCCAAACAAGCTGCAGGTTAGGAGCATGCTCTAATGGGGTTTTCTTTGTGTGGTTTGACATGTTAGTCATTTAGCTGACGCTCTTATCCAGAGCCAACAGTTAGTGTATTCATCTGCTGTGGGATTCATCGAGGGGCTCTCTGATGGGTCTTGTTGATAATATCGAGGGGCTCTCTGATGGGTCTCGTTGATAATATCGAGGGGCTCTCTGATGGGTCTCGTTGATAATATCGAGGGGCTCTCTGATGGGTCTCGTTGATAATATCGAGGGGCTCTCTGATGGGTTTCGTTGATAATATCGAGGGGCTCTCTGATGGGTCATCTGTTGATAATATCGAGGGGCTCTCTGATGGGTCTCGTTGATAATATCGAGGGCTCTCTGATGGGTCGTTGATAATATCGAGGGCTCTCTGATGGGTGTCGTTGGTAATATCGAGGGCTCTCTGATGGGTCTCGTTGGTAATATCGAGGGGCTCTTTGATGGGTCTCGTTGGTAATATCGAGGGCTCTCTGATGGGTCTCGTTGGTAATATCGAGGGGCTCTCTGATGGGTCTCGTTGGTAATATCGAGGGCTCTCTGATGGGTCTCGTTGATAATATCGAGGGGCTCTCTGATGGGTCTCGTTGATAATATCGAGGGGCTCTCTGATGGGTCTCGTTGATAATATCGAGGGGCTCTCTGATGGGTCTCGTTGATAATATCGAGGGCTCTCTGATGGGTCTCGTTGGTAATATCGAGGGGCTCTCTGATGGGTCTCGTTGATAATATCGAGGGGCTCTCTGATGGGTCTCGTTGATAATATCGAGGGGCTCTCTGATGGGTCTCGTTGATAATATCGAGGGGCTCTCTGATGGGTCTCGTTGATAATATCGAGGGGCTCTCTGATGGGTCTCGTTGATAATATCGAGGGGCTCTCTGATGGGTCTCGTTGATAATATCGAGGGGGCTCTCTGATGGGTCTCGTTGATAATATCGAGGGGCTCTCTGATGGGTCTCGTTGATAATATCGAGGGGCTCTCTGATGGGTCTCGTTGATAATATCGAGGGGCTCTCTGATGGGTCTCGTTGATAATATCGAGGGGCTCTCTGATGGGTCTCGTTGATAATATCGAGGGGCTCTCTGATGGGTCTCGTTGATAATATCGAGGGCTCTCTGATGGGTCTCGTTGATAATATCGAGGGGCTCTCTGATGGGTCTCGTTGATAATATCGAGGGCTCTCTGATGGGTCTCGTTGGTAATATCGAGGGCTCTCTGATGGGTCTCGTTGGTAATATCGAGGGGCTCTCTGATGGGTCTCGTTGATAATATCGAGGGGCTCTCTGATGGGTCTCGTTGGTAATATCGAGGGGCTCTCTGATGGGTCTCAGTGGGGGGGTTGAGATTTTGTTACGGTACAGCCTTATTCTAAAATTAATTAAATAATAGTTTTTCTACATCAATCTACACACACCTAATGACAAAAAGAGGTTTTTAGACATTTTTGCAAATGTATTAAAACATATGTAAATACGCTATAAGTATTCAGACAGTTTGCTATGAGACTTGACATTGACCTCAGGTGCATCCTATTTCCAATGTTCATCCTTGAGATGTTTCTACAACTTGATGGGAGTCCACCTGTAGTAAATTCAATTGATTGGACATGATTTGGAAAGGCACACACCTGTCTATATAAAGATCCCACAGTTGACAGTGCATGTCAGAGCAAAAACCAAGCCATGAGGTCGAAGGAATTGTCCATAGAGCTCCGAGACAGGATTGTGTCGGGGCACAGATATGGAGAAGGGTACCAAAAAAATGTCTGCAGCATTAAAGGTCCCCAAGATCACAGTGGCCTCCATCATTCTTAAATGGAAGAAGTTTAGAACCACCAAGACTCTTTCTAGAGCCGGCCACCCGGCCAAACTGAGAAATCAGGGGGGAAGGGCCTTGGTCAGGGAGATGACCAAGAACCCGATGGTCACTCTGACAGAACTCCAGAGTTCCTCTGTGGAGATGGGAGAACCTTCCAGAAGGACAACCATCTCTGCAGCACTCCAACAATCAGGCCTTTACGGTAGAGTGGCCAGACGGAAGCCACTCCTCAGTTAAAGCCACATGACAGCCCGCTTGGAGTTTGCTAAAAGGCACCTAAAGGACTCTCAGACCATGAGAAACCAGATTCTCTGGTCTGATGACACCACGGCTGAACTCTTTGGTCTTAATACCAAGCGTCACATCTAGAGGAAACCTGGCACCATCCCTACGGTGATGCATGATGGTGACAGCATCATGCTGTGGGGATGTTTTTCAGCGGCAGGGACTGGGAGGCTAGTCAGGATCGAGGGAAAGATGAACGGAGCAAAGTACAGAGAGATCCTTGATGAAAACCTGCTCCAGAGCGCTCAGGACCTCAGACTGTAGCGAAGGTTCACCTTCCAACAGGACAACGACCCTAAGCACACAGCCAAGACAACGCAGGAGTGGCTTTGGGACAAATCTCTGAATGTCTTTGAGTGGCCCAGGCAGAGCCTGGACTTGAACCCGATCAAACATCTCCAGAGAGACCTGAAAATAGCTGTGCAGCAACCCTTCCCATCCAACCTGACAGGGCTTGAGAGGATCTGCAGAGAAGAATAGGAGAAACTCCCCAAATACAGGTGTGCCAAGCATTTCCCAAGAAGACTCAAGGCTGTAATTACTGCCAAATGTGATTCAAACAAGGTACTGAGTTAATGGTCTGAATACCTAAAAAAACGTGATATTTCAGTTTTTTTTTTTTTTTTTTAAACATTTCGAACCAACTGGTTTTGGCTTTGTTACTATGGGGTATTGTGATGTCATTATGGGGTATTGTGATGTCATTATGGGGTACTGTGATGTCATTATGGGGTATTGTGATGTCATTATGGGGTATTGTGATGTCATTATGGGGTATTGTGTGTAGATTAATGAGAACATTTTTATTCCATTTTAGAATAAGGCTGTAACATAACAAAATGTGGAAAAAGTAAAGGGGTCTGAATACTTTCAGAATGCACTGTATATGTAACTATATGAATAATACGAAATATTTTATTTTTAATTATAATTTTCATATTTTTTATAATGGGCCGCCAGTTGGGGAACTCTGCATCTTGATTACATCTTGAAATGGATAGTTTACTCTGACTACAGACTAACATGGTTTTCCTCCAGCCTTGGCTCTAGTTTATTCAAGAAAGCAGTTTTTGGATATTTAGTTTCCATTCAACACTTAATAGCTGTCTTTTTTTACGGTTAGCATCCTTAGTAACACTTAACATTAAACTGTTCTTGTGCCTGTGTAATAAAAATATAATTACCTATGTAGCAATGTTGTTGTAATAATTACTACACAAGTATAGGAACTGGATGTCAAGAGTTACATGATTACCTTATGTCTTACTCGTTATTCAAATATATGTCTTCGTCATTTTGAAGCTGCAGAAGTGGTGCTTTCCTAATGCTGCTGTTTCCATGTTTCTCCTGTATTTCATTCTAGGCTATAGACTATATTAACATTCACAAACAGAGTCCTCCAAACCCTGTGTCTCAGAGTCCTCCAAACCCTGTATCTCAGAGCCCTCCAAACCCTGTACTGACGATCATATCTCAGAGTCCTCCAAACCCTGTATCTCAGAGCCCTCCAAACCCTGTACTGACGATCATATCTCAGAGTCCTCCAAACCCTGTATCTCAGAGTCCTCCAAACCCTGTATCTCAGAGTCCTCCAAACCCTGTGCTGACTGACGATTATATCTCAGTCCTCCAAACCCTGTACTGACGATTATATCTCAGTCCTCCAAACCCTGTGCTGACGATCATATCTCAGTCCTCCAAACCCTGTGCTGACGATCATATCTCAGAGCCCTCCAAACCCTGTGCTGACGATCATATCTCAGAGCCCTCCAAACCCTGTGCTGACGATCATATCTCAGAGCCCTCCAAACCCTGTGCTGACGATCATATCTCAGAGCCCTCCAAACCCTGTGCTGGCTGACGATCATATCTCAGAGCCCTCCAAACCCTGTGCTGGCTGACGATCATATCTCAGAGCCCTCCAAACCCTGTGCTGACTGACGATCATATCTCAGAGCCCTCCAAACCCTGTGCTGACTGACGATCATATCTCAGAGCCCTCCAAACCCTGTGCTGACTGACGATCATATCTCAGAGCTCTCCAAACGCTGTGCTTAACCAATATCACTGGTACCCCCCCCCCCCCTGACCTCTGTCCCTATGCTATGTTACCGTCTCCTCTAGTGATGCGTCAGAACGTGAAACGTGCCACGCTAGACGAGGTGTTGGAGCTGATGGCTACAGGCTTCCTAAGAGGGGGGTCTGGCTTCCTGAAGAGCGGGGGGGAGATGCTGAAGGGAGGGGGCTCTGTCAGCAGGGAGGTGCGGGTGGGAGTCACACAGGTACGTAGAAGTCCCTCCCGTTTGGGTAGGTTGTTGAATAATAATGTGCTTGTTTGAGATGGACGACATCGCTGTCCGACTGGAGAATCACAGATCTACAAATCACATTCATCCCCAGTAACCGATCATTATGTGATGAAGAGGAGTGATTCTGCACAGTCAGACAGCTCAAACTGATCCCCTCAAACACGCTGAGGCCACTCTTGGCCATGATTACAGACACCTGTGTCTTTTGACACTATATAAACGAGTCATCCCGCATTGTTTGTGATTATACCCTGATGAAGACAGCTTGGCTGTCGAAACGTTGGTAATTACATTTTTGCATCTGAGCTGTGTGTGCAGCTCTCTTTTGTTTTCGGATGATGGTGTTATAACCAGTCATAATAAGGTGATGATGTAATCGTGTAATGTTCCTTCTCTCCTCCAATAGGCATATGTTGTATTCGTGACCACGCTGGGCGGCCAGTGGCTGGAGCGGAACTTTGCCACGTTCCTGTCTCATGTCCTGGACCTGGTCAGCCACCCGCGGGCCACCCAGACACACGTGGAGGCGGTGAGTAGCATTATGCTGTCCATGCTAAGGAAGTTAGCATTGTGTTAGCATAACTATTGCTATGGGAGTTTTCAATGAAAATCACATAGCATTATGCTGTCCATGCTAGGGAAGTTAGCATTGTGTTAGCATACATACATATATACACATACATTTTAAAATCTGCATAAAACATTACATTTCCTGCTGTAGGTGTGTTTTCATCAAACATACTTTTTGCAGATAAAAGACTGTGTGATGACATAGTACACGTAAAAATAACTTTTACCGTTAAATTCTCATGTACCGAATGAGAAATACAAGTTACATGGGTTTCCATGGCATTTTCAACTCCGATACGTAAGGAAGTAAATAACAGTGAATAATTACAGTAACCAGGCTGTATACGGTAGAGGGGCTGTATACGGTAGAGGGGCTGTATACGGTAGAGGGGCTGTATACGGTAGAGGGGCTGCGGTAGAGGGGCTGTATACGGTAGAGGGGCTGTATACGGTAGAGGGGCTGTATACGGTAGAGGGGCTGTATACGGTAGAGGGGCTGTATACGGTAGAGGGGCTGTATACGCTAGAGGGCTGTATACGCTAGAGGGCTGTATACGCTAGAGGGGCTGTATACGCTAGAGGGGCTGTATACGCTAGAGGGGCTGTATACGCTAGAGGGCTGTATACGCTAGAGGGGCTGTATACGCTAGAGGGCTGTATACGCTAGAGGGGCTGTATACGCTAGAGGGCTGTATACGCTAGAGGGGCTGTATACGCTAGAGGGGCTGTATACGCTAGAGGGCTGTATACGCTAGAGGGGCTGTATACGCTAGAGGGGCTGTATACGCTAGAGGGGCTGTATACGGTAGAGGGGCTGTATACGGTAGAGGGGCTGTATACAGTAGAGGGGCTATATACAGTAGAGGGGCTATATACAGTAGAGGGGCTGTATACAGTAGGGGCTGTATACAGTAGGGGCTATATACAGTAGAGAGGCTATATACAGTAGAGGGGCTGTATACAGTAGGGGCTATATACAGTAGAGAGGCTATATACAGCAGAGGGGCTCTATACAGTAGTGGGGCTATATACAGTAGAGGGGCTAAGGGTGTGTGTGTATACAGTAGGGGGCTGTATAACAGTAGGGGGCTGTATAACAGTAGAGAGGCTAAGGGTGTGTGTGTGTGTGTGTGTATAACAGTAGGGGGCTGTATAACAGTAGAGAGGCTAAGGGGTGTGTGTGTGTGTGTGTGTGTGTGTATACAGTAGGGGGCTGTATAACAGTAGGGGGCTGTATAACAGTAGGGGGCTGTATAACAGTAGGGGGCTGTATAACAGTAGGGGGCTGTATAACAGTAGAGGGGCTGTATAACAGTAGAGAGGCTAAGGGTGTGTGTGTGTGTGTGTGTGTGTGTATACAGTAGGGGGCTGTATAACAGTAGGGGGCTGTATAACAGTAGGGGGCTGTATAACAGTAGGGGGCTGTATAACAGTAGGGGGCTGTATAACAGTAGGGGGCTGTATAACAGTAGAGAGGCTAAGGGTGTGTGTGTGTGTGTGTGTGTATACAGTAGGGGGCTGTATAACAGTAGGGGGCTGTATAACAGTAGGGGGCTGTATAACAGTAGAGGGGCTGTATAACAGTAGAGAGGCTAAGGGTGTGTGTGTGTGTGTGTGTGTGTATACAGTAGGGGGCTGTATAACAGTAGGGGGCTGTATAACAGTAGGGGGCTGTATAACAGTAGGGGGCTGTATAACAGTAGGGGGGCTGTATACAGGCACTGGTTGGTCGTGCTGATTGAGGTAGTATGTAGATAATTGTGTAGTTAAAGTGACTATGCATGTATGATTAACAGAGAGTAGCAGCAGTGTAAAAGAGGGTTTGGGGGCGGCACACAATGCAGATAGTCTGTGTAGCCATTTGATTACCTGTTCAGGAGTGTTGGGGCTTGGGGGTAAAAACTGTTGAGAAGCCTTTCTGTCCTAGACTTGGCACTCTGGTACCACTTGCCATGTGGTAGTAGAGAGAACAGTCTACGACTGGGGTGGCTGGGGTCCTTGACGACTTTTAGGGCCTTCCTCTGACACCGCCTGGTATAGAGGTCCTGGATGGCAGGAAGCTTGGCCCCAGTGATGTACTGGGCCGTACGCACTACCCTCTGTAGTGCCTTGCGGTCGGTTGCCGAGCAGTTGCCATACCAGGCAGTGATGCAACCAGTGGCTCTCGATGGTGCAGCTGTAAAACCTTTTGAGGATCTTAGGACCTATGCCAAATCTTTGTCGCTTCCTGAGGGGGAATCGGTTTTGTCGTGCCCTCCTCACGACTGTCTTGGTGTGTTTGGACCATTCTAGTTTGTTGTTGATGTGGACACCAAGGAACTTGAAGCTCTCAACCTGCTCCACTACAGCCCCGTCGATGAGAATGGGGGCGTGCTCGGTCCTCCTTTTCCTGTAGTCCACAAACATCTCCTTAGTCTTGGTTACGTTGAGGGATAGGTTGTTATTCTGGCACCACCCTGCCAGGTCTCTGACCTCCTCCCTATAGGCTGTCTCATCGTTGTTGGTGATCAGGCCTACCACTGTTGTGTCATCAGCAAACTTAATGATTGTGTTGGAGTCGTGCTTGGACACGCAGTCATGAGTGAACAGGAAGTACAGGAGGGGACTAAGCACGCACCCCTGAGGGGTCCCTGTGTTGAGGATCAGCGTGGCGGATGTGTTGTCACCTACCCCCACCACCTGGGGGCGGCCCGTCAGGAAGTCCAGGATCCAGTTGCAGAGGGAGCTGTTTAGTCCCAGAGTCCTGAGCTTAGTGTTGAGCTAAGCTAAGGATGTACTCTCTCTGTGTGTGTGTGTGTGTTAACACTAAGGGTGTGTGTGTGTGTTAACACTAAGGGTGTGTGTGTGTGTGTGTGTTAACACTAAGGGTGTGTGTGTGTGTGTGTGTTAACACTAAGGGTGTGTGTGTGTGTGTGTTAACACTAAGGGTGTGTGTGTGTGTGTGTTAACACTAAGGGTGTGTGTGTGTGTGTGTTAACACTAAGGGTGTGTGTGTGTGTGTGTTAACACTAAGGGTGTGTGTGTGTGTGTGTGTTAACACTAAGGGTGTGTGTGTGTGTGTGTGTTAACACTAAGGGTGTGTGTGTGTGTGTGTGTTAACACTAAGGGTGTGTGTGTGTGTGTGTGTGTGTGTTAACACTAAGGGTGTGTGTGTGTTAACACTAAGGGTGTGTGTGTGTGTTAACACTAAGGGTGTGTGTGTGTGTGTTAACACTAAGGGTGTGTGTGTGTGTGTGTGTGTTAACACTAAGTTTGTGTGTGTGTGTGTGTTAACACTAAGGGTGTGTGTGTGTGTGTGTGTGTTAACACTAAGTTTGTGTGTGTGTGTTAACACTAAGGGTGTGTGTGTGTGTGTGTGTTAACACTAAGGGTGTGTGTGTGTGTGTGTGTTAACACTAAGGTGTGTGTGTGTGTGTGTGTGTTAACACTAAGGTTGTGTGTGTGTGTGTGTGTGTGTGTTAACACTAAGGGTGGGTGTGTGTGTGTGTGTGTGTGTGTTAACACTAAGGTGTGTGTGTGTGTGTGTGTGTGTGTGTGTGTTAACACTAAGGGTGTGTGTGTGTGTGTGTGTGTGTGTGTGTTAACACTAAGGGTGTGTGTGTGTGTGTGTGTGTTAACACTAAGGGTGTGTGTGTGTGTGTGTTAACACTAAGGGTGTGTGTGTGTGTGTGTTAACACTAAGGGGTGTGTGTGTGTGTGTGTGTGTGTGTGTGTTAACACTAAGGGTGTGTGTGTGTGTGTGTGTTAACACTAAGGGTGTGTGTGTGTGTGTGTGTGTGTGTTAACACTAAGGGTGTGTGTGTGTGTGTGTGTTAACACTAAGGGTGTGTGTGTGTGTGTGTGTTAACACTAAGGGGGTGTGTGTGTGTGTGTGTGTGTGTTAACACTAAGGGGTGTGTGTGTGTGTGTTAACACTAAGGGGTGTGTGTGTGTGTGTGTGTTAACACTAAGGGGGTGTGTGTGTGTGTTAACACTAAGGGTGTGTGTGTTAACACTAAGGGTGTGTGTGTGTTAACACTAAGGGTGTGTGTGTGTGTGTTAACACTAAGGGTGTGTGTGTGTGTGTGTGTTAACACTAAGGGTGTGTGTGTGTGTTAACACTAAGGGTGTGTGTGTGTGTGTGTTAACACTAAGGGTGTGTGTGTGTGTGTGTGTGTGTGTGTGTTAACACTAAGGGTGTGTGTGTGTGTGTGTTAACACTAAGGGTGTGTGTGTGTGTGTGTGTTAACACTAAGGGTGTGTGTGTGTGTTAACACTAAGGGGTGTGTGTGTGTGTGTGTTAACACTAAGGGGTGTGTGTGTGTGTGTGTGTTAACACTAAGGGTGTGTGTGTGTGTGTTAACACTAAGGGTGTGTGTGTGTGTGTGTGTTAACACTAAGGGTGTGTGTGTGTGTGTGTTAACACTAAGGGTGTGTGTGTGTGTGTGTTAACACTAAGGTGTGTGTGTGTGTGTGTGTTAACACTAAGGGTGTGTGTGTGTGTGTTAACACTAAGGGTGTGTGTGTGTGTGTTAACACTAAGGGTGTGTGTGTTAACACTAAGTGTGTGTGTGTGTGTGTGTGTTAACACTAAGGGTGTGTGTGTGTTAACACTAAGGGTGTGTGTGTTAACACTAAGGGTGTGTGTGTGTGTGTGTGTTAACACTAAGTGTGTGTGTGTGTGTGTGTGTGTGTGTGTTAACACTAAGGGTGTGTGTGTTAACACTAAGGGTGTGTGTGTGTGTGTGTGTTAACACTAAGGGTGTGTGTGTGTTAACACTAAGGGTGTGTGTGTGTGTGTGTGCTAACACTAAGGGTGTGTGTGAGTGTGTGCTAACACTAAGGGTGTGTGTGTGTCTGTGTGTGTTAACACTAAGGGTGTGTCTGTGTGTGTTAACACTAAGGGTGTGTGTGTGTGTTAACACTAAGGGTGTGTGTGTGTGTGTGCTAACACTAAGGGTGTGTGTGTGCTAACACTAAGGGTGTGTGTGTGCTAACACTAAGGGTGTGTGTGTGCTAACACTAAGGGTGTGTGTGTGCTAACACTAAGGGTGTGTGTGTGCTAACACTAAGGGTGTGTGTGTGCTAACACTAAGGGTGTGTGTGTGTGTGCTAACACTAAGGGTGTGTGTGTGTGTGTGTGTGTGTGTGTTAACACTAAGGGTGTGTGTGTGTGTGTGCTAACACTAAGGGTGTGTGTGTGTTAACACTAAGGGTGTGTGTGTGTGCTAACACTAAGGGTGTGTGTGTGTGTGTGTGTTAACACTAAGGGTGTGTGTGTGTGTTAACACTAAGGGTGTGTGTGTGTGTGTGTTAACACTAAGGGTGTGTGTGTTAACACTAAGGGTGTGTGTGTGTGTGTGTGTGTGTTAACACTAAGGGGTGTGTGTGTGTGTGTGTGTTAACACTAAGGGTGTGTGTGTGTGTTAACACTAAGGGTGTGTGTGTGTGTTAACACTAAGGGTGTGTGTGTGTGTTAACACTAAGGGTGTGTGTGTGTGTTAACACTAAGGGTGTGTGTGTGTGTTAACACTAAGGGTGTGTGTGTGTGTTAACACTAAGGGTGTGTGTGTGTGTTAACACTAAGGGTGTGTGTTAACACTAAGGGTGTGTGTTAACACTAAGGGTGTGTGTGTGTGTGTGTGTTAACACTAAGGGTGTGTGTGTGTGTGTGTGTTAACACTAAGGGTGTGTGTGTGTGTGTGTGTTAACACTAAGGGTGTGTGTGTGTGTGTGTGTTAACACTAAGGGTGTGTGTGTGTGTGTTAACACTAAGGGTGTGTGTGTGTGTGTTAACACTAAGGGTGTGTGTGTGTGTGTTAACACTAAGGGTGTGTGTGTGTGTGTTAACACTAAGGGTGTGTGTGTGTGTGTTAACACTAAGGGTGTGTGTGTGTGTTAACAGGTGTACTCCCGTCGCTGTGTGTCGTTCATGCTGCGCTCCACTCTGGGGGGGCTGCTAGGGGAGAAGGCCCAGGTCGCTTCGGGGAAAGACATCTGCCAGGCTATCAGTAAACAGATGAGGGCTGTGGGTAAGGAGATAGATGGGGGGGAGATTTCACGGTTCAGAGCTTTACAGAGTAAGTACACATCCACCTTATTATTATTATTGCATTTTAGTTCTCATAATTTAACACATACTTTAATTTGTTTAATTTGATCCTAATTTCTTATGATTTTACTTTCGGGGTTTTCTTTCTTGTTTTCTCACAATTTGTACTTTTGTAAAGGGTCAAATCCCAACTTCAACTTCGGTCCAGTCTCCAGACTAAGTGGAAGTTGGGGTTCTCCAACACAAGCCTTTTTGTTTTTCCATCTCTCATTTTGGAGTGGGTGTGCTTTTGTTGTGTGGGCTTTTCGCTTGCTCTGCTCATCCTCTGACTCTACTGATCTCTCTCTCGCTCTCTCACCTGTTCTCTCTCTCTCTCTCTCTCTCTCTCTCTCTCTCTCCTCTGTCTCTCTCTCTGTCTCTGTCTCTGTCTCTCTCTCTGTCTCTCTCTCTCTCTCTCTCTCCTCTCTCTCTCTCTCTCTCTCTCTCTCTCTCTCTCTCTCTCTCTCTCTCTCTCTCTCTCTCTCTCTCTCTCTCTCTCTCTCTCTCTCTCTCTCTCTCTCTCTCTCTCCTCTGTCTCTCTCTCCTCTCTCTCTCTCTCTCTCTCTCTCTCTCTCTCTCTCTCTGTCTCTCTCTCTCTCTCTGTCTCTGTCTCTCTCTCTCTGTCTCTCTCTCTCTCCTCTGTCTCTCTCTCTCTCTCTCTCTGTCTCTCTCTCTCCTCTGTCTCTCTCTGTCTCTCTCTCTGTCTCTCTCTCTCTCTCTCTCTCTCTCTCTCTCTCTCATTTGTTCTTCTTTTTCTCATCTCAGCTCTTACCTCTGCTCGGAGGCACAGTTCTGCTGGTATTGACATTTTCTTACATCTCCAGCCATTCTAGGGCCTTATGCATCTCAAATGGTCCCTTACTTTCTATGTGGAGCCCTATAGAGCCCTGTGGGTGGTACACTATAATAGGGAATAGGGTGGCATTTTGGATGCATCGTAGGTTTTTCCAGAATGAGACTAACATTTTACTGCTACTACTATAGAGATTATAACCCATTAAAGACAGACTCTGTAAGTCTCATGTTATTAAGTGATTATGAAATATCAAACTGTTCGGGGCGACAAAACAAACCCAGGACAGACGTCATGTCAACAACTCCAGTCCTCGGGGGCCTGACATGACCTCGAGGACTTGCCCACCCCTGATCTATACAGTTCAAGATGTTTTAAACCAGGGGGGGGAGGGACATTTTATTTGGGGCTGAGTCTGGCTTTAATATATGTACAGTAGATAGGGCAACTTTCCCAGAATTCCCTGTGTTTCCAGAAAATCTTGGTTGGAGGATTCCGTATTTCCTTCTTCTTTCCCCTGTAATATTCCAACCAGGATTTCTGGAAAACCAGGGATTTTGTCGAAGTTGCTGAAATTGTGCAACTCTCAGTTACCATTGCACACTCCCTATAGTGTATTTAACTATACCCTGCTAACCTGTAAAAGTTATATCACTTTATCTTGTTATAGAGATGAAAAGCAATTAACCAATTAACTCACACACTCAGCAAAAGCAAACCTTTTATCCCCCCTGGGGAGCTTTTATAAAAAACAAAACAAACATGAACTAATTGGTCTTTTTGTGTGTGACATCATTTGGTGTTGGAATTACTCCATCCTATCATCACAATCACTTTTTTTTTCTTTTTACAAAATAACTTCTCCAGATTCTTACTCTGTGATTCCCTCTGAAACCTTCTGTGTCAACTGTCCGTGTCAACTGGCCATCTTTCTACTCCAGTACCTGTCAACAGTTTGGACACACCAACTCATTCCAGGGTTTTTCTTCATTTTTTAACTTTTTTTTTTACATTGTGTAAACTATGAAATAACACATATGGAATCATGTAGTAACCAAAAAAGCGTTAAACAAATCAAAATATATTTTATTTTTGAGATTATTCAAAGTAGCCACCCTTTGCCTGTGTTTGAGCCAATCAGTTGTGTTGTGACAAGATAGGGGTGGTATACAGAAGATAACCCTATTTGGGTAAAAGACCAAGTCCATATTATGGCAAGAACAGCTTAAATAAGCAAAGAGAAACTACAGTCCATCATTACTTTAAGACATGAAGGTCAGTCAATGCGGAACATTTGAATAACTTTTAAAGCTTCAAGTGCGGTCGATAAAACCACCAAGCGCTATGATGAAACTGGCTCTCATGAGGACCGCCACAGGAAAGGAAGACCCAGAGTTACCTCTGCTGCAGAGGACAAGTTCATTAGAGAGTTAACTGTCTCTCATGTGGACCGCCACAGGAAAGGAAGACCCAGAGTTACCTCTGCTGCAGAGGATACATGTATTAGAGTTACCAGCCCAAATAAAGTAACAGACACATCTCAACATCAACTGTTCAGTGAAGACTCAATAAATCAGGCCTTCATGGTTGAATTGCTGCAAAGAAACCATTACTAAAGGACACCAATAATAAGAAGAGACTCGCTTGGGCCAAGAAACACGAGCAATGGACATTAGACTGGTGGAAATTTGTCCTTTGGGTCTGATGAGTCGAAATTTGAGATTTTTGGTTCCAACCGCCGTGTCTTTGTGAGATGCAGAGTAGGTGAACGGATGATCTCTTCCCACCGTGAAGCATGGAGGAGGAGGAGGTGTGGGGGTGCTTTGCTGATGACACTGTGGGGTTTATTTAGAATTCAAGGCACACTTAACCAGCATGGCTACCACAGCATTCTGCAGTGATACACCATCCCATCTGGTTTGGGTTTAGTGGGACTATCATTTGTTTTTCAACAGGACAATGACCCAACACACCTCCAGGCTGTGTAAGGGCAGTTTGACCAAGAAGGAGAGTGATGGAGTGCTGCATCAGATGACCTGGCCTCTTCAATCACCTGACCTCAACCCAATTGAGATGGTTTGGGATGAGTTGGCTCGCAGAGTGAAGGAAAAGCAGCCAACAAGTGCTCAGCATATGTGGGAACTCCTTCAAGGCTGTTGGAAAAGAATTCCAGGTGAAGCTGGTTGAGAGAATGCCAAGAGAACAAAGCTGTCATCAAGGCAAAGGGTTGCTACTAAAATATAAAAAATATGTTGATTTGACGAACACTTGTTTTGGTTACTACATGGCTCCATATGTGTCATTTCTTCATAGTTGTGATGTCTTCACTATTATTCTACAATGTAGAAAATAGTAAAAATAAAGACAACCCTTGAATGAGTAGGCTTGTCCAAACTTTGGACTTGTACTGTATATCATAGAAAACATAATTTCTTCCTACTGAGCTCTGAGGGTTTTAATTCATCATAGGAACCATCTCGAATGAGACTAAAGTAAGAGGGGAAAACGTATCTATTAAAGCCAAAACATTTCATAAATCCAGATGTCTTGCCGATCTTTCGCCAGCAGAGAAACCATGGCAGATGTCCTATTTGATGCAAACTCCCAGCCATATTTGATGTGGGCTCATTAAATGTCCTGGTGATGATGAATCCTCAGACCTTTGTGTTGTCTGTCTTAATGCTGATATTTAGTACTGTTAATGCATGATAAAAATATAAATATATTACAATGTCCCTGTTACCTGTTAGCTAGAGGTTACCTGTTTAGCTAGAGGTTGCCTGTTTAGCTAGAGGTTGCCTGTTTAGCTAGAGGTTGCCTGTTTAGCTAGAGGTTGCCTGTTTAGCTAGAGGTTGCCTGTTTAGCTAGAGGTTGCCTGTTTAGCTAGAGGTTGCCTGTTTAGCTAGAGGTTACCTGTTAGCTAGAGGTTGCCTGTTTAGCTAGAGGTTGCCTGTTTAGCTAGAGGTTACCTGTTAGCTAGAGGTTGCCTGTTTAGCTAGAGGTTGCCTGTTTAGCTAGAGGTTGCCTGTTAGCTAGAGGTTGCCTGTTTAGCTAGAGGTTACCTGTTAGCTAGAGGTTGCCTGTTTAGCTAGAGGTTACCTGTTAGCTAGAGGTTGCCTGTTTAGCTAGAGGTTGCCTGTTAGCTAGAGGTTGCCTGTTTAGCTAGAGGTTACCTGTTAGCTAGAGGTTGCCTGTTTAGCTAGAGGTTGCCTGTTAGCTAGAGGTTGCCTGTTTAGCTAGAGGTTACCTGTTAGCTAGAGGTTGCCTGTTTAGCTAGAGGTTGCCTGTTAGCTAGAGGTTGCCTGTTTAGCTAGAGGTTACCTGTTAGCTAGAGGTTGCCTGTTTAGCTAGAGGTTGCCTGTTAGCTAGAGGTTACCTGTTAGCTAGAGGTTGCCTGTTTAGCTAGAGGTTACCTGTTTAGCTAGAGGTTGCCTGTTAGCTAGAGGTTGCCTGTTTAGCTAGAGGTTACCTGTTAGCTAGAGGTTACCTGTTAGCTAGAGGTTGCCTGTTAGCTAGAGGTTACCTGTTAGCTAGAGGTTGCCTGTTTAGCTAGAGGTTGCCTGTTTAGCTAGAGGTTGCCTGTTTAGCTAGAGGTTGCCTGTTTAGCTAGAGGTTGCCTGTTTAGCTAGAGGTTGCCTGTTTAGCTAGAGGTTGCCTGTTTAGCTAGAGGTTGCCTGTTTAGCTAGAGGTTGCCTGTTTAGCTAGAGGTTGCCTGTTTTAGAGGTTGCCTGTTTAGCTAGAGGTTGCCTGTTTAGCTAGAGGTTGCCGGTTTAGCTAGAGGTTGCCGGTTTAGCTAGAGGTTGCGGTTTAGCTAGAGGTTGCCGGTTTAGCTAGAGGTTGCCGGTTTAGCTAGAGGTTGCCGGTTTAGCTAGAGGTTGCCGGTTTAGCTAGGTTGCCGGTTTAGCTAGAGGTTGCCTGTTTAGCTAGAGGTTGCCTGTTTAGCTAGAGGTTGCCTGTTTAGCTAGAGGTTGCCTGTTTAGCTAGAGGTTGCCTGTTTAGCTAGAGGTTGCCTGTTTAGCTAGAGGTTGCCTGTTTAGCTAGAGGTTGCCTGTTTAGCTAGAGGTTGCCTGTTTAGCTAGAGGTTGCCTGTTTAGCTAGAGGTTGCCTGTTTAGCTAGAGGTTGCCTGTTTAGCTAGAGGTTGCCTGTTTAGCTAGAGGTTGCCTGTTTAGCTAGAGGTTGCCTGTTTAGCTAGAGGTTGCCTGTTTAGCAGGTTGTTTAGCTAGAGGTTACCTGTTTAGCTAGAGGTTGCCTGTTTAGCTAGAGGTTGCCTGTTTAGCTAGAGGTTGGTTTAGCTAGAGGTTGCCTGTTTAGCTAGAGGTTGCCTGTTGCCTTAGCTAGAGGTTGCCTGTTTAGCTAGAGGTTGCCTGTTTAGCTAGAGGTTGCCTGTTTAGCTAGAGGTTGCCTGTTTAGCTAGAGGTTGCCTGTTTAGCTAGAGGTTGCCTGTTTAGCTAGAGGTTGCCTGTTTAGCTAGAGGTTGCCTGTTTAGCTAGAGGTTGCCTGTTTAGCTAGAGGTTACCTGTTAGCTAGAGGTTGCCTGTTACATGTTAGCTGGTTACCTGTTAGCTAGAGGTTGCCTGTTACCTGTTAGCTAGAGGTAACCTGTTACCTGTTAGCTTGAGGTTGCCGGTTACCTGTTAGCTAGAGGTTGCCGGTTACCTGTTAGCTAGAGGTTGCCGGTTACCTGTTAGCTAGAGGTTGCCGGTTACCTGTTAGCTAGAGGTTGCCTGTTACCTGTTAGCTAGAGGTTGCCGGTTATCTAGAGGTTGCCTGTTACCTGTTAGCTAGAGGTTGCCTGTTACCCGTTAGCTAGAGGTTGCCTGTTACCCGTTAGCTAGAGGTTGCCTGTTACCCGTTAGCTAGAGGTTGCCTGTTACCCGTTAGCTAGAGGTTGCCTGTTACCCGTTAGCTAGAGGTTGCCTGTTACCCGTTAGCTAGAGGTTGCCTGTTACCCGTTAGCTAGAGGTTACCTGTTACCCGTTAGCTAGAGGTTGCCTGTTACCCATTAGCTAGAGGTTACCTGTTAGCTAGAGGTTACCTGTTACCTGTTAGCTAGAGGTTGCCTGTTACCTGTTAGCTAGAGGTTGCCTGTTACCTGTTAGCTAGAGGTTACCTGTTACCTGTTAGCTAGAGGTTACCTGTTACCTGTTAGCTAGAGGTTACCTGTTACCTGTTAGCTAGAGGTTACCTGTTACCTGTTAGCTAGAGGTTACCTGTTACCTGTTAGCTAGAGGTTACCTGTTACCTGTTAGCTAGAGGTTACCTGTTTAGCTAGAGGTTACCTGTTAGTTAGAGGTTACCTGTTAGCTAGAGGTTACCTGTTACCTGTTAGCTAGAGGTTGCCTGTTACCTGTTAGCTAGAGGTTACCTGTTACCTGTTAGCTAGAGGTTACCTGTTAGCTAGAGGTTGCCTGTTACCTGTTAGCTAGAGGTTGCCTGTTACCTGTTAGCTAGAGGTTACCTGTTACCTGTTAGCTAGAGGTTACCTGTTACCTGTTAGCTAGAGGTTGCCTGTTAGCTAGAGGTTGCCTGTTAGCTAGAGGTTGCCTGTTAGCTAGAGGTTGCCTGTTAGCTAGAGGTTGCCTGTTAGCTAGAGGTTGCCTGTTAGCTAGAGGTTGCCTGTTAGCTAGAGGTTGCCTGTTAGCTAGAGGTTGCCTGTTACCTGTTAGCTAGAGGTTGCCTGTTACCTGTTAGCTAGAGGTTACCTGTTACCTGTTAGCTAGAGGTTACCTGTTACCTGTTAGCTAGAGGTTGCCTGTTAGCTAGAGGTTGCCTGTTAGCTAGAGGTTGCCTGTTAGCTAGAGGTTGCCTGTTAGCTAGAGGTTGCCTGTTACCTGTTAGCTAGAGGTTGCCTGTTAGCTAGAGGTTGCCGGTTACCTGTTAGCTAGAGGTTACCTGTTAGCTAGAGGTTACCTGTTAGCTAGAGGTTACCTGTTAGCTAGAGGTTACCTGTTAGCTAGAGGTTACCTGTTAGCTAGAGGTTGCCTGTTAGCTAGAGGTTGCCGGTTACCTGTTAGCTAGAGGTTACCTGTTAGCTAGAGGTTACCTGTTAGCTAGAGGTTACCTGTTAGCTAGAGGTTACCTGTTAGCTAGAGGTTACCTGTTAGCTAGAGGTTACCTGTTAGCTAGAGGTTACCTGTTAGCTAGAGGTTACCTGTTAGCTAGAGGTTACCTGTTAGCTAGAGGTTACCTGTTAGCTA
Source organism: Oncorhynchus tshawytscha (assembly GCF_018296145.1). NCBI lineage: Eukaryota > Metazoa > Chordata > Actinopteri > Salmoniformes > Salmonidae > Oncorhynchus > Oncorhynchus tshawytscha. The sequence continues at coordinate 31,911,989 of NC_056452.1, read as the reverse complement.
GAGGTTACCTGTTAGCTAGAGGTTACCTGTTAGCTAGAGGTTACCTGTTAGCTAGAGGTTACCTGTTAGCTAGAGGTTACCTGTTAGCTAGAGGTTACCTGTTAGCTAGAGGTTACCTGTTAGCTAGAGGTTACCTGTTAGCTAGAGGTTACCTGTTAGCTAGAGGTTACCTGTTAGCTAGAGGTTACCTGTTAGCTAGAGGTTACCTGTTAGCTAGAGGTTACCTGTTAGCTAGAGGTTACCTGTTAGCTAGAGGTTACCTGTTAGCTAGAGGTTGCCTGTTAGGTTGCCTGTTAGAGGTTGCCGGTTACCTGTTAGCTAGAGGTTACCTGTTAGCTAGAGGTTACCTGTTAGCTAGAGGTTACCTGTTAGCTAGAGGTTACCTGTTAGCTAGAGGTTACCTGTTAGCTAGAGGTTACCTGTTAGCTAGAGGTTACCTGTTAGCTAGAGGTTACCTGTTAGCTAGAGGTTACCTGTTAGCTAGAGGTTACCTGTTAGCTAGAGGTTGCCTGTTAGCTAGAGGTTACCTGTTAGCTAGAGGTTACCTGTTAGCTAGAGGTTACCTGTTAGCTAGAGGTTACCTGTTAGCTAGAGGTTACCTGTTAGCTAGAGGTTACCTGTTAGCTAGAGGTTACCTGTTAGCTAGAGGTTACCTGAGGTTACCTGTTAGCTAGAGGTTACCTGTTAGCTAGAGGTTACCTGTTAGCTAGAGGTTACCTGTTAGCTAGAGGTTGCCTGTTTAGCTAGAGGTTGCCTGTTTAGCTAGAGGTTGCCTGTTTAGCTAGAGGTTGCCTGTTTAGCTAGAGGTTGCCTGTTTAGCTAGAGGTTACCTGTTAGCTAGAGGTTACCTGTTAGCTAGAGGTTACCTGTTAGCTAGAGGTTACCTGTTAGCTAGAGGTTACCTGTTAGCTAGAGGTTACCTGTTAGCTAGAGGTTACCTGTTAGCTAGAGGTTGCCTGTTAGCTAGAGGTTGCCTGTTAGCTAGAGGTTGCCTGTTAGCTAGAGGTTGCCGGTTACCTGTTAGCTAGAGGTTACCTGTTAGCTAGAGGTTGCCTGTTTAGCTAGAGGTTGCCTGTTTAGCTAGAGGTTGCCGGTTACCTGTTTAGCTAGAGGTTGCCTGTTTAGCTAGAGGTTGCCGGTTACCTGTTAGCTAGAGGTTGCCTGTTAGCTAGAGGTTGCCGGTTACCTGTTAGCTAGAGGTTGCCGGTTACCTGTTAGCTAGAGGTTGCCGGTTACCTGTTAGCTAGAGGTTGCCGGTTACCTGTTAGCTAGAGGTTGCCGGTTAGCTAGAGGTTGCCTGTTACCTGTTATCTAGAGGTTGCCTGTTACCCGTTAGCTAGAGGTTGCCTGTTACCCGTTAGCTAGAGGTTGCCTGTTACCCGTTAGCTAGAGGTTGCCTGTTACCCGTTAGCTAGAGGTTGCCTGTTACCCGTTAGCTAGAGGTTGCCTGTTACCCATTAGCTAGAGGTTACCTGTTAGCTAGAGGTTACCTGTTACCTGTTAGCTAGAGGTTGCCTGTTACCTGTTAGCTAGAGGTTGCCTGTTACCTGTTAGCTAGAGGTTACCTGTTACCTGTTAGCTAGAGGTTACCTGTTACCTGTTAGCTAGAGGTTACCTGTTACCTGTTAGCTAGAGGTTACCTGTTACCTGTTAGCTAGAGGTTACCTGTTACCTGTTAGCTAGAGGTTACCTGTTACCTGTTAGCTAGAGGTTACCTGTTACCTGTTAGCTAGAGGTTACCTGTTACCTGTTAGCTAGAGGTTGCCTGTTACCTGTTAGCTAGAGGTTACCTGTTACCTGTTAGCTAGAGGTTGCCTGTTACCTGTTAGCTAGAGGTTGCCTGTTACCTGTTAGCTAGAGGTTACCTGTTACCTGTTAGCTAGAGGTTACCTGTTAGCTAGAGGTTGCCTGTTAGCTAGAGGTTGCCTGTTAGCTAGAGGTTGCCTGTTAGCTAGAGGTTGCCTGTTAGCTAGAGGTTGCCTGTTAGCTAGAGGTTGCCTGTTAGCTAGAGATTGCCTGTTAGCTAGAGGTTGCCTGTTAGCTAGAGGTTGCCTGTTACCTGTTAGCTAGAGGTTGCCTGTTAGCTAGAGGTTGCCGGTTACCTGTTAGCTAGAGGTTACCTGTTAGCTAGAGGTTACCTGTTAGCTAGAGGTTACCTGTTAGCTAGAGGTTACCTGTTAGCTAGAGGTTACCTGTTAGCTAGAGGTTACCTGTTAGCTAGAGGTTGCCGGTTACCTGTTAGCTAGAGGTTACCTGTTAGCTAGAGGTTACCTGTTAGCTAGAGGTTACCTGTTAGCTAGAGGTTACCTGTTAGCTAGAGGTTACCTGTTAGCTAGAGGTTACCTGTTAGCTAGAGGTTACCTGTTAGCTAGAGGTTACCTGTTAGCTAGAGGTTACCTGTTAGCTAGAGGTTACCTGTTAGCTAGAGGTTACCTGTTAGCTAGAGGTTACCTGTTAGCTAGAGGTTACCTGTTAGCTAGAGGTTGCCTGTTAGCTAGAGGTTGCCTGTTAGCTAGAGGTTGCCGGTTACCTGTTAGCTAGAGGTTACCTGTTAGCTAGAGGTTACCTGTTAGCTAGAGGTTACCTGTTAGCTAGAGGTTACCTGTTAGCTAGAGGTTACCTGTTAGCTAGAGGTTACCTGTTAGCTAGAGGTTACCTGTTAGCTAGAGGTTACCTGTTAGCTAGAGGTTACCTGTTAGCTAGAGGTTACCTGTTAGCTAGAGGTTACCTGTTAGCTAGAGGTTGCCTGTTAGCTAGAGGTTGCCGGTTACCTGTTAGCTAGAGGTTACCTGTTAGCTAGAGGTTACCTGTTAGCTAGAGGTTACCTGTTAGCTAGAGGTTACCTGTTAGCTAGAGGTTACCTGTTAGCTAGAGGTTACCTGTTAGCTAGAGGTTACCTGTTAGCTAGAGGTTACCTGTTAGCTAGAGGTTACCTGTTAGCTAGAGGTTACCTGTTAGCTAGAGGTTGCCTGTTAGCTAGAGGTTGCCGGTTACCTGTTAGCTAGAGGTTACCTGTTAGCTAGAGGTTACCTGTTTAGAGGTTACCTGTTTAGCTAGAGGTTGCCTGTTTAGCTAGAGGTTGCCTGTTTAGCTAGAGGTTGCCGGTTACCTGTTTAGCTAGAGGTTGCCTGTTTAGCTAGAGGTTGCCGGTTACCTGTTAGCTAGAGGTTGCCTGTTAGCTAGAGGTTGCCTGTTACCTGTTAGCTAGAGGTTGCCTGTTGTTTATTAAACGATAATACAATGAGTCATCTTGACAATGTGCTCAAAACTACTTTGGCCCCTCTCTTCTCCCTCCTCCTTCCCTCTCCCTCTCTTCTCCCTCCTCCTTCCCTCTCCCTCTCTTCTCCCTCCTCCTTCCCTCTCCTCTCCCTCCTCCTTCCCTCTCCTCTCCTCCTTCCCTCTTCTCTCCTCCCCTGTTCTCTCCTCCCCTGTTCTCTCCTCCCCTGTTCTCTCCTCCCCTCTTCTCTCCTCCCCTCTCCTCTCCTCTCCTCCCCTCTTCTCTCCTTCCCTCTCCTCCCTCCTCCTTCCCTCTTCTCTCCTCCCTCATCCTTCCCTCTTCTCTCCTTCCCTCTTCTCTCCTTCCCTCTTCTCTCCTTCCCTCTTCTCTCCTTCCCTCTTCTCTCCTCCCTCTTCTCTCCTTCCCTCTTCTCTCCTCCCTCATCCTTCCCTCTTCTCTCCTCCCTCTTCTCTCCTTCCCTCTTCTCTCCTTCCCTCTTCTCTCCTTCCCTCTTCTCTCCTTCCCTCTTCTCTCCTTCCCTCTTCTCTCCTTCCCTCTTCTCTCCTCCCTCTTCTCTCCTCCCTCTTCTCTCCTTCCCTCTTCTCTCCTCCATCCTCCTTCCCTCTCCTCTCCTCCTTCTCTCTCCTCCTTCCTCCTTCTCTCTCCTCTCCCACTCCAGAAGCAGTAGTGAATGACACCAGTGGAGAGAACAAGGCAGGAGCAGCTGATGTTTCTGCCAGTCAACACGTGATGGTCTGTGCCCTCAAAGAGCTGGGCAGCCTGGTGCAGAGTCTTAGTGCCACATCCTCACCGCTCATACAGGAACCCTCCATTGGTAGGACATTACACAGAACACACACCATGCAGGAATGCAACACACACACACACACACACTGGATATACTATTCTCACACACACCACACACACACACACACACACACACACACATGCAAGCACACACACGAGCACAGACACACACACACACACATGCAAGCACACACACGAGCACAGACACACACACACACACACACACACACACCACACACACACTGGATATACTATTCTCACACACACCACACACACACACACACACACACACACACCACACACACACTGGATATACTATTCTCACACACACACACACACACACACACACACCACACACACACACTGGATATACTATTCTCACACACACACCACACACAACTGGATATACTATTCTCACACACACCACACACACACACACACACCACACACACACACTGGATATACTATTCTCACACACACACCACACACACACACACACACACACCACACACACACTGGATATACTATTCTCACACACACACACACACACACAGGATATACTATTCAAAACACACACACACACACACACACACACACACACACACAGGATATACTATTCAAAAACACACACACACACACACACACACACACCGGATATACTGTTCAAACACACACACACCACACACACACACTGGATATACTATTCTCACACACACACACACACACACACACAGGATATACTATTCAAACACACACACACACACACACCGGATATACTGTTCAAACACACACACACACAGTCAATCAATCACACACCATGCATGAATGCAGGCACACACACAGGACCAACCGAAAAAGTCCTCATACAGTTGACAATGTAATGTGAGGTCCTCACAAGTATACAATTATAGGGTAGTCATAAGTAACCCTGACCCCTGACCCCTCAGGTCTCCTGGAGACGGTCTCCTCTGTGCTGCTCCACCCAAGCATGGCGGCCCGTTTGGCGGCGGCCTGGTGTTTACGCTGCGTTGCCGTGGCGCTGCCCTATCAGCTGACTCCGCTGCTGGAGCGCTGTGCGGAGCGCATCAACAACCTGAAGAGCTCTCCAGAGGCCGTCAGCGGCTACAGCTTCGCCGTGGCTGCTCTGCTGGGCGGCGTGCACCAGTGTCCTCTGGGCGTACCACATTCCAAGGGGAAGGTTTGTAACTTGTTTTGTCTGGCCCCTTTCCCTCGGTCCAAACCTAAGGGCCCGATCCAATCTGTGATGCCGAGAACGCGGACGGGAATCCAGACATTAAAACTCAATTCAACAATATAATAAAACGCATTGACCCTAGTAGGGAATCGACTAGACGTATTGACCCTAGTAGGGAATCGACTAGACGTATTGACCCTAGTAGGGAATCGACTAGACGTATTGACCCTAGTAGGGAATCGACTAGACGTATTGACCCTAGTAGGGAATCGACTAGACGTATTGACCCTAGTAGGGAATCGACTAGACGTATTGACCCTAGTAGGGAATCGACTAGACGTATTGACCCTAGTAGGGAATCGACTAGACGTATTGACCCTAGTAGGGAATCGACTAGACGTATTGACCCTAGTAGGGAATCGACTAGACGTATTGACCCTAGTAGGGAATCGACTAGACGTATTGACCCTAGTAGGGAATCGACTAGACGTATTGACCCTAGTAGGGAATCGACTAGACGTATTGACCCTAGTATTATATACTTATATACTCTAATCTCTCTCTGTTCTCTCTGTTCTAGCTGGTGTTATATACTCTAATCTCTCTCTGTTCTAGCTGGTGTTATATACTCTAATCTCTCTCTGTTCTAGCTGGTGTTATATACTCTAATCTCTCTCTGTTCTAGCTGGTGTTATATACTCTAATCTCTCTCTGTTCTAGCTGGTGTTATACTCTAATCTCTCTCTGTTCCCTCTGGTGTTATATACTCTAATCTCTCTCTGTTCCCTCTGGTGTTATATACTCTAATCTCTCTCTGTTCTCTCTGGTGTTATATACTCTCTCTCTGTTCTCTCTGTTCTCTCTGTTCTAGCTGGTGTTATATACTCTAATCTCTCTCTGTTCTCTCTGGTGTTATATACTCTAATCTCTCTCTCTCTGTCTCTCTCTGTTCTAGCTGGTGTTATATACTCTAATCTCTCTCTGTTCTAGCTGGTGTTATATACTCTAATCTCTCTCTGTTCTAGCTGGTGTTATATACTCTAATCTCTCTCTGTTCCTCTGGTGTTATATACTCTAATCTCTGTTCTCTGTTCTAGCTGGTGTTATATACTCTAACTCTAATCTCTCTCTGTTCTAGCTGGTGTTATATACTCTAATCTCTCTCTGTTCTAGCTGGTGTTATATACTCTAATCTCTCTCTGTTCTCTGTTCTAGCTGGTGTTATATACTCTCTCTCTGTTCTAGCTGGTGTTATATACTCTAATCTCTCTCTGTTCTCTCTGTTCTAGCTGGTGTTATATACTCTAATCTCTCTCTGTTCTCTCTGGTGTTATATACTCTAATCTCTCTCTGTTCTCTCTGTTCTAGCTGGTGTTATATACTCTAATCTCTCTCTGTTCTAGCTGGTGTTATATACTCTAATTTCTCTCTGTTCTAGCTGGTGTTATATACTCTAATCTCTCTCTGTTCTAGCTGGTGTTATATACTCTAATCTCTCTCTGTTCTAGCTGGTGTTATATACTCTAATCTCTCTCTGTTCCCTCTGGTGTTATATACTCTAATCTCTCTCTGTTCTCTCTGTTCTAGCTGGTGTTATATACTCTAATCTCTCTGTTCTAGCTGGTGTTATATACTCTAATCTCTCTCTGTTCTAGCTGGTGTTATATACTCTAATCTCTCTCTGTTCTCTCTGTTCTCGCTGGTGTTATATACTCTAATCTCTCTCTGTTCTAGCTGGTGTTATCTCTGTTCTAGCTGGTGTTATATACTCTAATCTCTCTCTGTTCTAGCTGGTGTTATATACTCTAATTTCTCTCTGTTCTCTCTGGTGTTATATACTCTAATTTCTCTCTGTTCTCTCTGGTGTTATATACTCTAATCTCTCTCTGTTCTAGCTGGTGTTATATACTCTAATCTCTCTCTGTTCTAGCTGGTGTTATATACTCTAATCTCTCTGTTCTCTGTTCTAGCTGGTGTTATATACTCTAATCTCTCTCTGTTCTAGCTGGTGTTATATACTCTAATCTCTCTCTGTTCTAGCTGGTGTTATATACTCTAATCTCTCTCTGTTCTAGCTGGTGTTATATACTCTAATCTCTCTCTGTTCTAGCTGGTGTTATATACTCTAATCTCTCTCTGTTCTCTCTGGTGTTATATACTCTAATCTCTCTGTTCTCTCTGTTCTCTCTGGTGTTATATACTCTAATCTCTCTCTGTTCTAGCTGGTGTTATATACTCTAATCTCTCTCTGTTCTCTCTGTTCTAGCTGGTGTTATATACTCTAATCTCTCTCTGTTCTAGCTGGTGTTATATTCTCTAATCTCTCTCTGTTCTAGCTGGTGTTATATTCTCTAATCTCTCTCTGTTCTAGCTGGTGGTGAGCATAGCTGAGGACTTGCTCCGTACAGCAGCCCAGAACAGCCGTCTTTCTCTGCAGAGAACCCAGGCTGGGTGGCTGCTGCTGGGGGCACTAATGTCTCTGGGTGAGTTAGTTCCCTACTACTACCCCTAGCCCCTAGCCCCTAACCACTACCCCCTAACACCAAACCCCTAACCGAACACCAAACCCCTAACCCCTAGCACTACTGACCCAGGCTAATGCCCCATGCTGGCCCCAGTTGGCCCCTACATGTTCACTGTTCTGTCAGCCTCCAGGCCTTACATTGACCCAGGCTGAGGCCCGATGCTGGCCCCAGTTGGCCCCTACATTGACCCAGGCTGAGGCCCGATGCTGGCCCCAGTTGGCCCCTACATTGACCCAGGCTGAGGCCCGATGCTGGCCCCAGTTGGCCCCTACATTGACCCAGGCTGAGGCCCGATGCTGGCCCCAGTTGGCCCCTACATTGACCCA
>NC_056452.1:31856419-31898919 GCF_018296145.1 Oncorhynchus tshawytscha | reverse complement strand
ACTGGCCAGGGCGGTACTTCAGGAGAGGTTTGGGACTGGTCGGGGGGTACTTCAGGAGAGGTTTGGGAAACTAGAAACAGGGGGACTGGCCGGGGGGTACTTCAGGAGAGGTTTGGGAAACAGTTTTTATTAATCTCTCACATTTGTCTGTGCTAGGCTGCAGATGCTGGACCACTTTGCAGAGTGTATTAAACAGGCCAAGGGGGTCAGACAGCAGGCTGTCCAGCTCAACATCTTCACCGCTGTCCTGAGCGCCCTCAAGGTGAGGCCTTGAACTCCTGTTAAAGTTGCACAGGGAAATCTCCTAAACACACAACCTTTCCAGTAGTGACGGCTTACTCTCTGTTCCTAGAGGGAGACCCTCCTGTAGTTTTTTTAACTCTAACCCTGTTCCTAGAGGGAGACCCTCCTGTAGGTTTGAACTCCAACCCTGTTCCTGGAGAGACACCCTCCTGTAGGTTTTAACTCCAACCCTGTTCCTAGAGGGAGACCCTCCTGTAGGTTTGAACTCCAACCCTGTTCCTGGAGAGACACCCTCCTGTAGGTTTTAACTCCAACCCTGTTCCTAGAGGGAGACCCTCCTGTAGGTTTGAACTCCAACCCTGTTCCTGGAGAGACACCCTCCTGTAGGTTTTAACTCCAACCCTGTTCCTGGAGAGCTACCGTCCAGGAGGGGCCCTGCTATGTATCCTGTTCTCTCTTCCCCAATGAACCAGCCAATCTTCTCTCCTCCCTGTAGGGTCTGGCAGAGAACAAGTCCACCCTGGGTCCTGAAGAGGTTCGTAAATCCGCCCTGGCGCTGGTGATGGGCGCTCTGGACAACCCAAACCCCATCCTGCGCTGTGCTGCTGGGGAGGCCTTGGGAAGGATGGCTCAGGTGGTGGGAGAGGCCACCTTCATTGCCCGCATGGCACAGTACAGCTTTGACAAGTACGACCCGACCCGTCTGTTACTCATATCTATCTAGCTTCATGTGTCACAGGACTTTCCTCTCTGAGATCGCTCTCTCTCTTGACCTGCTTGACCTGCTTGACCTCGTGTTATTTTCTCTTAACCCCCTTATTTAACTTATTAACGTTCCCCCTCCCCTCTCTTCCCCTCTCCTCTCCTCCCCCTCCCCTCTCCTCTCTTCCCCTCTCCTCTCTTCCCCTCTCCTCTCCTCTCTTCCCCTCTCCTCTCTTCCCCTCTCCTCTCCTCTCCTCTCCTCCCCTCTCCTCTCTTCCTCCTCTCCTCTCCCCTCTCCTCTCTTCCTCCCCTCTCTTCCTCCTCTCCTCTCCTCTCTTCCCTTCCCCCCTCCAGACTGAGGTCAGCCCGTGACGTGGTCTCCAGAACAGGCCACTCCCTGGCTCTGGGCTGTCTGCACAGATACGTAGGAGGAATTGGTTCAGGACAGCACCTCAAAACCAGCGTCAGCATCCTATTGGCCCTAGCCCAGGATGGAACCTCTCACGAGGTCCAGGTGAGTGTACGGTGGACAGGTGAGGCTCTCTGAGTCTCAGGCTGCGTCCTGATTCGCCACCCTTCTTCTGACGTGTGTACTTGTACACTCGCAGTAGTGGCCTTAAAAGCTCAATCCTGCTGTAAACTTTGTCAGAGGGGACTTTCCCACTATTATTAAATGGTAGAGAATCTGTACACAACATACTTCACGAAGGCAGCTCCCTAATACAAGTCTGGCTTGGACTTTGGAGAAGTGTAATGGGCCAGTTTCCCAGACACAGATTAAGCCAAATCCTAGATTTAAAAAAAATCAGTTTCATTTGATTCTCCATTGAGTTTGGTTTTTAGTCCAAGTCCTTAATCTGTATCTGGGAAACTGGCCCAATGTTTAGTTCCTCCATAATCCTGTAAGCTTTTGATCTGTGACCTCTCTGTCTCTCCAGACGTGGGCCCTCCACTCCCTGGCTCTCATTGTAGACTCCAGTGGCCCCATGTATCGAGGCTATGTGGAGCCCACCCTCTCCCTGGTCCTGACCCTGCTCCTAACCGTACCCCCGTCACACACTGAGGTACACCAGTGTCTGGGACGATGTCTGGGCGCTCTCATCACCACGGTTGGACCCGAACTACAGGGTAATGGTCAATTATAACAAGACTAGCATGTCTAGCTTCCAGGCTGGCTAGTTTTGTCTCTAAAAGCATTGATGTGCCAGTAGAGGGCAGTATACTGCTCCTACATATTTACAGAGAAATCATGAATGTGGTCTTTACAGATTATAACTGACTGCTAATCAGGGATGGAAAAAGGACATCATTTACATAATTGAGTAACAGTAAAGATATGTTAATGGTAAATGACTCGAGGGAAAGTAAAAGTCACCCAGTAAAAATACTACTTGAGTAAAAGTCAAAAAAATATTTGGTTTTAAATATACTTAAGTATCAAAATTAAAAGTATACATGATTTCAAATTGCTTGTATTAAGCAAACTAGACGGCACCATTTTCTTTACAGATAGTCAGGGGAACACTCCAACACTCAGACATCATTTACATATAGTCAGGGGAACACTCCAACACTCAGACATCATTTACAGATAGCCAGGGGAACACTCCAACACTCAGACATCATTTACAGATAGCCAGGGGAACACTCAGACATCATTTACATATAGCCAGGGGAACACTCCAATACTCAGACATCATTTACATATAGCCAGGGGAACACTCCAACACTCAGACATCATTTACAGATAGCCAGGGGAACACTCAGACATCATTTACAGATAGCCAGGGAACACTCCAACACTCAGACATCATTTACAGATAGCCAGGGGAACACTCAGACATCATTTACAGATAGCCAGGGAACACTCAGACATCATTTACATATAGCCAGGGGAACACTCAGATATCATTTACAGATAGCCAGGGAACACTCCAACACTCAGACATCATTTACAGATAGCCAGGGAAACACTCAGACATCATTTACATATAGCCAGGGGAACACTCAGACATCATTTACAGATAGCCAGGGGAACACTCAGACATCATTTACATATAGCCAGGGGAACACTCAGACATCATTTACAGATAGCCAGGGGAACACTCAGACATCATTTACATATAGCCAGGGGAACACTCAGACATCATTTACAGATAGCCAGGGGAACACTCAGATATCATTTACATATAGCCAGGGGAACACTCCAACACTCAGACATCATTTACATATAGCCAGGGGAACACTCAGACATCATTTACATATAGCCAGGGGAACACTCCAACACTCAGACATCATTTACATATAGCCAGGGGAACACTCCAACACTCAGACATCATTTACAGATAGCCAGGGGAACACTCCAACACTCAGACATCATTTACAGATAGCCAGGGGAACACTCAGACATCATTTACATATAGCCAGGGGAACACTCCAACACTCAGACATCATTTACATATAGCCAGGGGAACACTCCAACACTCAGACATCATTTACAGATAGCCAGGGGAACACTCCAACACTCAGACATCATTTACAGATAGCCAGGGGAACACTCCAACACTCAGACATCATTTACATATAGCCAGGGGAACACTCAGACATCATTTACAGATAGCCAGGGAACACTCAGACATCATTTACAGATAGCCAGGGGAACACTCAGACATCATTTACAGATAGCCAGGGAACACTCAGACATCATTTACAGATAGCCAGGGAACACTCCAACACTCAGACATCATTTACAGATAGCCAGGGGAACACTCCAACACTCAGACATCATTTACATATAGCCAGGGGAACACTCAGACATCATTTACATATAGCCAGGGGAACACTCAGACATCATTTACATATAGCCAGGGGAACACTCAGACATCATTTACATATAGCCAGGGGAACACTCAGACATCATTTACATATAGCCAGGGGAACACTCCAACACTCAGACATCATTTACAGATAGCCAGGGGAACACTCAGACATCATTTACATATAGCCAGGGAACACTCCAACACTCAGACATCATTTACATATAGCCAGGGGAACACTCAGACATCATTTACATATAGCCAGGGGAACACTCAGACATCATTTACAGATAGCCAGGGGAACACTCAGACATCATTTACATATAGCCAGGGGAACACTCCAACACTCAGACATCATTTACATATAGCCAGGGGAACACTCAGACATCATTTACATATAGCCAGGGGAACACTCAGACATCATTTACATATAGCCAGGGGAACACTCAGACATCATTTACATATAGCCAGGGGAACACTCAGACATCATTTACATATAGCCAGGGGAACACTCAGACATCATTTACAGATAGCCAGGGGAACACTCAGACATCATTTACATATAGCCAGGGGAACACTCAGACATCATTTACATATAGCCAGGGGAACACTCCAACACTCAGACATCATTTACATATAGCCAGGGACACTCAGACATCATTTTCAGATAGCCAGGGGAACACTCAGATATCATTTACATATAGCCAGGGGAACACTCAGACATCATTTACAGATAGCCAGGGGAACACTCAGACATCATTTACATATAGCCAGGGGAACACTCAGACATCATTTACATATAGCCAGGGAACACTCCAACACTCAGACATCATTTACAGATAGCCAGGGGAACACTCAGACATCATTTACAGATAGCCAGGGGAACACTCAGATATCATTTACATATAGCCAGGGGAACACTCAGACATCATTTACAGATAGCCAGGGGAACACTCAGACATCATTTACAGATAGCCAGGGGAACACTCCAACACTCAGACATCATTTACATATAGCCAGGGGAACACTCCAACACTCAGACATCATTTACATATAGCCAGGGGAACACTCAGACATCATTTACATATAGCCAGGGGAACACTCAGACATCATTTACATATAGCCAGGGAACACTCAGACATCATTTACATATAGCCAGGGGAACACTCAGACATCATTTACATATAGCCAGGGGAACACTCCAACACTCAGACATCATTTACAGATAGCCAGGGGAACACTCAGACATCATTTACATATAGCCAGGGGAACACTCCAACACTCAGACATCATTTACATATAGCCAGGGGAACACTCAGACATCATTTACATATAGCCAGGGGAACACTCAGACATCATTTACATATAGCCAGGGGAACACTCAGACATCATTTACATATAGCCAGGGGAACACTCAGACATCATTTACATATAGCCAGGGGAACACTCCAACACTCAGACATCATTTACATATAGCCAGGGAACACTCAGACATCATTTTCAGATAGCCAGGGGAACACTCAGATATCATTTACATATAGCCAGGGGAACACTCAGACATCATTTACATATAGCCAGGGGAACACTCAGACATCATTTACATATAGCCAGGGGAACACTCAGACATCATTTACAGATAGCCAGGGAACACTCAGAACACTCAGACATCATTTACATATAGCCAGGGGAACACTCAGACATCATTTACATATAGCCAGGGGAACACTCAGACATCACACTCAGACATCATTTACATATAGCCAGGGAACACTCAGACATCATTTACATATAGCCAGGGGAACACTCAGACATCATTTACATATAGCCAGGGAACACTCAGAACATTTACAGATAGCCAACACTCAGACATCATTTACATATAGCCAGGGGAACACTCAGACATCATTTTCAGATAGCCAGGGGAACACTCAGATATCATTTACATATAGCCAGGGGAACACTCAGACATCATTTACAGATAGCCAGGGGAACACTCAGACATCATTTACATATAGCCAGGGGAACACTCAGATATCATTACAGATAGCCAGGGGAACACTCAGATATCATTACAGATAGCCAGGGAACACTCCAACACTCAGACATCATTTACATATAGCCAGGGGAACACTCAGACATCATTTACATATAGCCAGGGGAACACTCCAACACGACATCATTTACATATAGCCAGGGGAACACTCAGACATCATTTACAGATAGCCAGGGGAACACTCAGATATCATTTACATATAGCCAGGGGAACACTCAGACATCATTTACATATAGCCAGGGGAACACTCCAACACTCAGACATCATTTACAGATAGCCAGGGGAACACTCCAACACTCAGACATAATTTACAGATAGCCAGGGGAACACTCCAACACTCAGACATCATTTACAGATAGCCAGGGAACACTCCAACACTCAGACATCATTTACATATAGCCAGGGGAACACTCAGACATCATTTACAGATAGCCAGGGGAACACTCAGACATCATTTACAGATAGCCAGGGGAACACTCAGACATCATTTACAGATAGCCAGGGAACACTCCAACACTCAGACATCATTTACATATAGCCAGGGAACACTCCAACACTCAGACATCATTTACATATAGCCAGGGAACACTCAGACATCATTTACATATAGCCAGGGGAACACTCAGACATCATTTACATATAGCCAGGGGAACACTCAGACATCATTTACATATAGCCAGGGAACACTCAGACATCATTTACATATAGCCAGGGGAACACTCCAACACTCAGACATCATTTACAGATAGCCAGGGAACACTCAGACATCATTTACATATAGCCAGGGGAACACTCCAACACTCAGACATCATTTACATATAGCCAGGGGAACACTCAGACATCATTTACATATAGCCAGGGGAACACTCAGACATCATTTACATATAGCCAGGGGAACACTCAGACATCATTTACATATAGCCAGGGAACACTCAGACATCATTTACATATAGCCAGGGGAACACTCAGACATCATTTACAGATAGCCAGGGGAACACTCAGACATCATTTACATATAGCCAGGGGAACACTCAGACATCATTTACATATAGCCAGGGAACACTCCAACACTCAGACATCATTTACATATAGCCAGGGGAACACTCAGACATCATTTACATATAGCCAGGGGAACACTCAGACATCATTTACATATAGCCAGGGGAACACTCCAACACTCAGACATCATTTACATATAGCCAGGGGAACACTCAGACATCATTTTCAGATAGCCAGGGGAACACTCAGATATCATTTACATATAGCCAGGGGAACACTCAGACATCATTTACAGATAGCCAGGGGAACACTCAGACATCATTTACATATAGCCAGGGGAACACTCAGACATCATTTACATATAGCCAGGGGAACACTCCAACACTCAGACATCATTTACAGATAGCCAGGGGAACACTCAGACATCATTTACAGATAGCCAGGGGAACACTCAGATATCATTTACATATAGCCAGGGGAACACTCAGACATCATTTACATATAGCCAGGGGAACACTCAGATATCATTTACTGATAGCCAGGGGAACACTCAGATATCATTTACTGATAGCCAGGGGAACACTCAGATATCATTACAGATAGCCAGGGGAACACTCAGATATCATTACAGATAGCCAGGGGAACACTCCAACACTCAGACATCATTTACATATAGCCAGGGAACACTCCAACACTCAGACATCATTTACATATAGCCAGGGGAACACTCAGATATCATTTACAGATAGCCAGGGGAACACTCAGATATCATTTACAGATAGCCAGGGGAACACTCAGATATCATTTACTGATAGCCAGGGGAACACTCAGATATCATTACAGATAGCCAGGTGTGTTTAGTGATCCAGATCAGTAGAGCTGACCAGGGATGCTGTCTTGATAAGTCTGTGAATGCGACCATCTTTCTGTCCTGCTGAGTACTGTTGGGTTTCGGGGAAAACTTACATTATTTTCTTTAGGAATCTAGTGAGGTAAAAGTTGTCAAAAATATAAATTGTAAAGTACAGATACCGCAAAAAACTACTTAAGTAGTACTTTAAAGTATACTGAAGTACTTTACACCAGTACTTTAAAATATACTGAAGTACTTTACACCAGTGTTGCTGATCTCTCTCTCTCTCTCTCTCTCTCCAGGTAACGGAGCGACCATCTCGACGATCCGCTCATCATGTCTGGTGGGCTGTGCCATCATGCAGGGTCACAGCGACTCCCTGGTGCAGGCAGCGGCCATATCCTGTCTCCAGCAGCTACACATGTTCGCCCCACGCCACGTTAACCTCTCCAGCCTGGTGCCCTGTCTCTGTGTAAGTGTGTGGGAGGGGGCCAGCCTGATGCCCTGTCTCTGTGTAAGTGTGTGGGAGGGGGCCAGCCTGGTGCCCTGTCTCTGTGTAAGTGTGTGGGAGGGGGCCAGCCTGGTGCCGTGCCTCTGTGTGGGAGGGGGCCAGCCTGATGCCGTGTCTCTGTGTAAGTGTGTGGGAGGGGCCAGCCTGATGCCGTGCCTCTGTGTGGGAGGGGCCAGCCTGATGCCCTGTCTCTGTGTGAGTGGGGGGGGGTGGCAGGGCAGTAGTTGACCTGTGTGTGTGTGTGTTGTGGTAGTTGGTGTGTGTGTGTGTGTGTTGTGGTAGTTGACCTGTGTGTTCCTTCCTTGGGTCCACCTGTGTAGCTCTCACCTGTTGCTGTGTTGTGGTAGTTGACCTGTGTGTGTTTGTTGTGGTAGTTGACCTGTGTGTGTTCCTTCATCAGGTCCACCTGTGTAGCTCTCACCTGTTGCTGTGTTGTGGTAGTTGACCTGTGTGTGTTTGTTGTGGTAGTTGACCTGTGTGTGTTCCTTCATCAGGTCCACCTGTGTAGCTCTCACCTGTTGCTGTGTTGTGGTAGTTGACCTGTGTGTGTTTGTTGTGGTAGTTGACCTGTGTGTGTTCCTTCATCAGGTCCACCTGTGTAGCTCTCACCTGTTGCTGTGTTGTGGTAGTTGACCTGTGTGTGTTTGTTGTGGTAGTTGACCTGTGTGTGTTCCTTCATCAGGTCCACCTGTGTAGCTCTCACCTGTTGCTGTGTTGTGGTAGTTGACCTGTGTGTGTTCCTTCATCAGGTCCACCTGTGTAGCTCTCACCTGTTGCTGCGTCGTGCAGCGGTGGCCTGTCTGAGACAGCTGGCCCAGAGAGAGGCTGCAGAGGTCTGTGAGTACGCCATGAGTCTGGCCCGCAACAAGGACAGCACGGACTCAACCACCGTCAGTAAGTAGTGGACTAGACCAGGGACGGGCGCCCGACGCTAGACCAGGGACGGGCGCCCGACGCTAGACCAGGGACGGGCGCCCGACGCTAGACCAGGGACGGGCGCCCGACGCTAGACCAGGGACGGGCGCCCGACGCTAGACCAGGGACGGGCGCCCGACGCTAGACCAGGGACGGGCGCCCGACGCTAGACCAGGGACGGGCGCCCGACGCTAGATTAGGGAGCAGATACTCGTCTATAGGGGGTGGTGTGCCGCAGATGGACTAGTCTGTGGGGGGTGGTGTGCCGCAGATGGACTAGTCTGTGGGGGTGGTGTGCCGCAGATGGACTAGTCTGTGGGGGGTGGTGTGCCGCAGATGGACTAGTCTGTGGGGGTGGTGTGCCGCAGATGGACTAGTCTGTGGGGGTGGTGTGCCGCAGATGGACTAGTCTGTGGGGGTGGTGTGCCGCAGATGGACTAGTCTGTGGGGGTGGTGTGCCGCAGATGGACTAGTCTGTGGGGGTGGTGTGCCGCAGATGGACTAGTCTGTGGGGGTGGTGTGCCGCAGATGGACTAGTCTGTGGGGGTGGTGTGCCGCAGATGGACTAGTCTGTGGGGGGTGGTGTGCCGCAGATGGACTAGTCTGTGGGGGTGGTGTGCCGCAGATGGACTAGTCTGTGGGGGTGGTGTGCCGCAGATGGACTAGTCTGTGGGGGTGGTGTGCCGCAGATGGACTAGTCTGTGGGGGTGGTGTGCCGCAGATGGACTAGTCTGTGGGGGTGGTGTGCCGCAGATGGACTAGTCTGTGGGGGTGGTGTGCCGCAGATGGACTAGTCTGTAGGGGGTGGTGTGCCGCAGATGGACTAGTCTGTGGGGTGTGGTGTGCCGCAGAGGTGTGATAATGATGACGACATCGATTAACTCTCTCTCTCTCTCCTCTCTCAGATCTGAACATCACAGAGACTGGTTTGGAGGGGGTTCTGTTTGGAATGCTGGACCGGGAGACGGACAGGAAGCTTTGTCACGACATCCATGACACTCTGGGCCACATGCTCTCCTCGCTCGCTGTGGACAAGCTCTCTCATTGGTTGAAGCTCTGCAAGGATGTCCTGGCTGCTACGACAGGTCACAGTCTGTGAAACTTGACTTAACTAAGTGTTTGGTGACGGGTTTTAATTAACATGTCTTCTATATATATATATATATATATATATATCAATGTTATGCTCAGCTAAGTCATGACTAGGACATGATGTGGCCATGGAATGTTCTGTAGATATATTTTCGTCTGGCTGTTGGTCAGTCCGTGATATTTAATTAGACCACTCGCCATATAGGTCTTATTGTTGTCTTGTTGAATAATGTTTTTTCCCTCCCTCGTCTTAAAGGTTCAGTGTAGTCAAAACTGAATTTTTCTGGGTTTTATATCATATATTTCCACACTGAGTTTGGAAGAATACTGTGAAAATTATGATAATGCCCCTTTTAGTTTAAAAGCTTTTTGAAAAAACGGCCTGAAATTTCAGCATGTTTCGGTGGGATGGAGTTTTATATATTATGCCTGGTGACATCACCAGTTAATAGACCAATAAGAAAGAGTTCCAAACCTCTCTGCCAATAACAGCTAGTTTTCTCCTCCCATTCAAACCACTCCCAAACAGTCTTGGCAAAATTATTGCTTGGTCTTTGCATTGTCTTTGCTAAGAAGCTATTTGTGTTTATTTTTGACGATTTTAATGTTAAACAATCCCAGTAAGGTATTTGTTACCCAGAAAGGATTTGATATGGATATGAAAAGGGCTGCATTGGGCCTTTAATGTGTCGTGTGTGATTTGATATGGATATGAAAAGGGCTGCATTGGGCCTTTAATGTGTCGTGTCTGGTTTTCCTGTGTGCGACGTTGAAGTATTCCTTCCTTCCTGTCCAGAGGCTGGAGGAGGGGTTGTGGCACCGGTAGATCTGGGTAAAGAAGAGGACGACTCAGAGAAGCAGGATGAGATCGACGATGACATCATGTTTACGGCGCTGGGAGAGGACAATAACGCCAAGCCGTCTGTGGCGCCGCGCTGGGTGACCCGTGTGTTCGCCGCAGACTGTCTGTGTCGCATCATACTGCTGTGTGAGAACGCAGACAAGACCCACTTTGACCTGGCCCGCGCCCGCTCTGCTAAGGCCAAGAACCCTAAAGGTACACACACACACACACACACACACACACACACACACACACACACACACACGATCAGCGAGCAGCCTCTCAGATACCACATTAGACTTTATTTTTTTATACACACAGAGACGCTGCCAGTGGTTAGTCATGGAATTCCATCTGTCAAAATATGTAGGAAACCTGATCCCGCTCTCTCTCTCTCTCTCTCTCTCTTTCTTTTTCTCTCTCTTTCTCTCTCTCTCAGGTGATCTGTTGGTCCTCCACCTCTCTGACCTGATTCGCATGGCCTTCATGGCGGCTACAGACAACAGTAACCAGTTGAGGATGGCTGGTCTTCAGGCTCTGGAAGACATTATTAAGAAGTTTGCCTCTGTTCCGGAGCCAGAGTTCCCAGGTCACGTGATCCTGGAGCAGTACCAGGCTAACGTGAGTCTATCAACACAGATAATCAATGAAGATACGCCATTAAGATAATCCATGTGTTGTATTTCTATGTAACTCTGGCAACCTTATTCAATGTATATATCTTTATTGTTCCTCAGGTTGGAGCTGCTCTTAGACCAGCGTTTTCCCCAGATACACCTTCTGACATCACAGCTAAGGCATGCCAGGTAACTGTCCTGATAGGTTCTCCCCAGATACACCTTCTGACATCACAGCTAAGGCATGCCAGGTAACTGTCCTGATAGGTTCTCCCCAGATACACCTTCTGACATCACAGCTAAGGCATGCCAGGTAACTGTCCTGATAGGTTCTCCCCAGATACACCTTCTGACATCACAGCTAAGGCATGCCAGGTAACTGTCCTGATAGGTTCTCCCCAGATACACCTTCTGACATCACAGCTAAGGCATGCCAGGTAACTGTCCTGATAGGCTCTCCACACGACCACCTTCTGACATCACAGCTAAGGCATGCCAGGTAACTGTCCTGATAGGCTCTCCACACGACCACCTTCTGACATCACAGCTAAGGCATGCCAGTAGATTAGTAACGAAAGTCAGAAATAGCAGTAAAATGGATCACTTACCTTTGATGATCTTCTTATGGTTGCAGTCACAAGACTCCCAGTTACACAATAAATGTTCATTTTGTTCGATAAAGTTCCTCTTTATATCCAAAAACCTCAATTTTGTTGAGGTCACAGGCAGACGAAAAATCAAAATTGTATCCGTAAAGTTTGTAGAAACATGTCAAACGTTGTTTATATTCAATCCTCAGCTTGTTTTTAGCTTCAATAATCGATAATATTTCAACCGGACAATAAAATAATCACTTCCTGGATGGATTTTCCTCAGGATTTCACCTGCCATTTCAGTTATGTTATACTCACAGACATTATTTTAACAGTTTTGGAAACTTTAGATTGTCTTCTATCCAAATCTACCAATTATATGCATATCCTAGCTTCTGGCACACTTTTCATCCAAAATTCTGAATGCTGCCCCCTATCCTAAACAAGTTAAACGAAATTTGGTATTGTTAACATTAAGACAAAATCCCGAACCAAAAAACGATATATACACTGCTCAAAAAAATTAAGGGAACACTAAAATAACACATCCTAGATCTGAATGAATGAAATATTCTGATTAAATACTTTTTTCTTTACATAGTTGAATGTGCTGACAACAAAATCACACAATAATTATCAATGGAAATCAAATTTATCAACCCATGGAGGTCTGGATTTGGAGTCACACTCAAAATTAAAGTGGAAAACCACACTACAGGCTGATCCAACTTTGATGTAATGTCCTTAAAACAAGTCAAAATGAGGCTCAGTAGTGTGTGTGGCCTCCACGTGCCTGTATGAACTCCCTACAACGCCTGGGCATGCTCCTGATGAGGTGGCGGATGGTCTCCTGAGGGATCTCTTCCCAGACCTGGACTAAAGCATCCGCCAACTCCTGGACAGTCTGTGGTGCAATGTGGCGTTGGTGGATGGAGCGTGACATGATGTCCCAGATGTGCTCAATTGGATTCAGGTCTGGGGAACGGGCGGGCCAGTCCATAGCATCAATGCCTTCCTCTTGCAGGAACTGCTGACACACTTCATCCACATGAGGTCTAGCATTGTCTTGCATTAGGAGGAACCCAGGGCCAACCGCACCAGCATATGGTCTCACAAGGGGTCTGAGGATCTCATCTCGGTACCTAATGGCAGTCAGGCTACCTCTGGCGAGCACATGGAGGGCTGTGTTGCCCCCCAAAGAAATGCCACCCCACACCATGACTAGCCCAACGCCAAACCGGTCATGCTAGAGGATGTTGCAGGCAGCAGAACGTTCTCCACGGCGTCTCCAGACTCTGTCACGTCTGTCACATGCTCAGTGTGAACCTGCTTTCATCTGTGAAGAGCACAGGGCGCCAGTGGCGAATTTGCCAATCTTGGTGTTCTCTGGCAAATGCCAAACATCCTGCACGGTGTTGGGCTGTAAGCACAACCCCCACCTGTGGACATCGGGCCCTCATACCACCCTCATGGAGTCTGTTTCTGACCGTTTGAGCAGACACATGCACATTTGTGGCCTGCTGGAGGTCATTTTGCAGGGCTCTGGCAGTGCTCCTCCTGCTCCTCCTTGCACAAAGGCGGAGGTAGTGGTCCTGCTGCTGGGTTGTTGCCCTCCTACGGCCTCCACGTCTCCTGATGTACTGGCCTGTCTCCTGTACTGGCGCCTCCATGCTCTGGACACTACGCTGACAGACACAGCAAACCTTCTTGCCACAGCTCGCATTGATGTGCCATTCTGGATGAGCTGCACTACCTGAGCCACTTGTGTGGGTTGTAGACTCCGTCTTATGCTACCACTAGAGTGAAAGCACCGCCAGCATTCAAAAGTGACCAAAACATCAGCCAGGAAGCATAGGTACTGAGAAGTGGTCTGGTCACCACCTGCAGAACCACTCCTTTATTGGGGGTGTCTTGCTAATTGCCTATAATTTCCACCTGTTGTCTATTCCATTTGCACAACAGCATGTGACATTTTTTGTCAATCAGTGTTGCTTCCTAAGTGGACAGTTTGATTTCACAGAAGTGTGATTGACTTGGAGTTACATTGTGTTGTTTAAGTGTTCCCTTTATTTTTTTGAGCAGTGTATATATATATTTTCACTCCCCAAATATATAACAGTGTAGTTATCACAAAACAGTTTCCGCTCATCATCCTATAAATGAAACCGATGTGGTTAGTAGAAACAGCAGCAGAAATTATCATGTTTTCTCTCTCTGTGGGAAGTGCTATCTAGGCCATCTGCATTGGGAATTCACCTGGACTTTAATGCATTTGTCTTATTGTTTTAAGAGAAAAACGAATAAAACAATGGCAGTTTTAAACGATAAGAAAAAATGATATATTTGCAATTGGCTATTCAAGATGTACAATGTGTTCATCACACATGGCAAAAACTGGGATCTGACCACTGTGGACCAGACCACTGTGGACCTGACCACTGTGGACCAGACCACTGTGGACCAGACCACTGTTGACCAGACCACTGTGGACCAGACCACTGTGGACCAGACCACTGTGGACCTGACCACTGTGGACCAGACAACTGTTGACCTGACCACTGTGGACCAGACCTCCCCCCTGGTTCCAAGCGTTGATTTTATATCACATGGCTCTCTTCTACTCAGTATAGCTGTAGACTGTGAGGCTAGTGTACTGTAGTGTAGTGTACTGTAGTGTTATGAACTATAGGGTAGTGTAGTGTACTATAGGGTAGTGTACTATAGGGTAGTGTAGTGTACTATAGGGTAGTGTAGTGTACTGCAGTGTAGTGTGCTATAGGGTAGTGTACTATAGTGTAGTGTACTATAGTGTAGTGTACTATAGGGTAGTGTGGTGTACCTGTAGTGTAGTGTACTATAGGGTAGTGTAGTGTACTATAGGGTAGTGTACTATAGGGTAGTGTACTATAGGGTAGTGTAATATAGGGTAGTGTAATATAGGGTAGTGTAGTGTACTATAGTGTAGTGTAATGTACTATAGGATAGTGTAGTGTGGTGTACTATAGTGTAGTGTAGTGTACTATAGGGTAGTGTAGTGTAGTGTACTATAGGGTAGTGTAGTGTACTATAGGGTAGTGTACTATAGGGTAGGGCAGTGTACTATAGTGTAGTGTAGTGTACTATAGGGTGCTGTAATGTACTATAGGATAGTGTAGTGTGATGTAGTGTACTATAGTGTACTATAGTGTAGTGTAATGTACTATAGGGTAGTGTAGTGTACTATAGGGTAGTGTAGTGTCCTATAGTGTAGTGTACTGTAGTGTAGTGTTATTTACTGTAGGGTAGTGTAGTGTACTATAGTGTAGTGTAGTGTACTATAGGGTACTGTAGTGTAGGGTACTATAGGGTACTGTAGGGTACTGTAGTGTACTATAGTGTAGTGTAATGTCCAATAGGGTAGTGTAGTGTACTATAGTGTAGTGTAGTGTACTATAGTGTAGTGTAGTGTACTATAGGGTAGTGTAGTGTACTATAGGGTAGTGTAGTGTACTATAGGGTAGTGTAGTGTACTATAGGGTAGTGTAGCGTACTATAGGGTAGTGTACTATAGGGTAGTGTAGTGTACTATAGTGTAGTGTAATATACTGTAGTGTAGTGTACTATAGGGTAGTGTAGTGTACTATAGTGTACTGTAGTGTAGTGTACTATAGTGTAGTGTAATGTCCTATAGTGTTGTGTACTGTAGTGTTATGTACTATAGGGTAGTGTAGTGTACTATAGGGTACTGTAGTGTACTGTAGGGTAGTGTAGTGTAATGTACTATAGGGTACTGTAGTGTACTATAGGGTAGTGTAATGTCCTATAGTGTAGTGTACTATAGGGTACTGTAGTGTAGTATAGGGTAGTGTAGTGTACTGTAGGGTACTGTAGTGTAGTGTATTGTACTATAGGGTACTGTAGTGTAATGTACTGCAGTGTACTATAGGGTAGTGTAGTGTACTGTAGGGTACTGTAGTGTAATGTACTGTAGTGTACTATAGGGTACTGTAGTGTAATGTACTGTAGGGTACTGTAGTGTACTATAGGGTAGTATACTGTAGTGTAGTGTACTATAGGGTAGTGTAGTGTACTATAGGGTAGTGTACTATAGGGTAGTGTAGTGTAGTGTACTGTAGTGTAATGTCCTATAGTGTAGTGTACTGTAGTGTACTATAGGGTACTGCAGTGTAATGTACTGTAGTGTACTATAGGGTACTGTAGTGTACTGTAGTGTAGGGTACTGTAGTGTAGTGTACTATAGGGTACTGTAGTGTAATGTACTGTAGTGTACTATAGGGTACTGTAGTGTACTGTAGTGTAGGGTACTGTAGTGTAGTGTACTATAGGGTACTGTAGTGTAGTGTACTATAGGGTAGTGTAGTGTACTATAGGGTACTGTAGTGTACTATAGGGTACTGTAGTGTAGTGTACTATAGGGTACTGTAGTGTTGTGTACTATAGGGTACTGTAGTGTACTATAGGGTAATGTAGTGTAGTGTACTATAGTGTACTGTAGTGAAGTGTACTATAGGGTACTGTATTGTAATGTACTGTAGTGTAGTGTACTATAGGGTAGTGTAGTGTACTATAGGGTACTGTAGTGTAGTGTACTATAGGGTACTGTAGTGTAGTGTACTATAGTGTAGTGTAATGTCCTATAGTGTAGTGTACTGTAGTGTTATGTACTATAGGGTAGTGTAGTGTACTATAGTGTAGTGTAATGTCCTATAGTGTAGTGTACTGTAGTGTAGTGTACTATAGGGTAGTGTAGTGTACTGTAGTGTACTATAGTGTAGTGTACTATAGGGTAGTGTACTATAGGGTAGTGTACTATAGGGTAGTGTAGTGTACTATAGTGCAGTGTACTATAGGGTAGTGTAGGGTAGTGTAGTGTACTATAGGGTAGTGTAGTGTACTATAGTGTAGTGTACTATAGTGTAGTGTACTATAGGGTAGTGTAGTGTACTATAGGGCAGTGTACTATAGTATAGTGTAGTGTACTATAGTGTAGTGTACTATAGGGTAGTGTAGTGTACTATAGGGTAGTGTAGTATACTGTACTATAGGGTACTGTAATGTAGTGTACTATATGGTAGTGTAGTGTACTATAGGGTAGTGTACTATAGGGTAGTGTAGTGTGCTATAGGGTAGTGTACTGTAGTGTACTATAGGGTAGTGTAGTGTACTATAGGGTAGTGTACTATAGGGTAGTGTAGTGTACTATAGGGTAGTGTACTGTAGTGTAGTGTACTGTAGTGTACTGTAGGGTAGTGTACTGTAGTGTACTATAGGGTAGTGTACTGTAGTGTAGTGTACTATAGGGTAGTATAGTGTATTGTACTGTAGTGTAGTGTAGTGTACTATAGGGTAGTATAGTGTATTGTACTGTAGTGTATTGTAGTGTACCATAGGGTAGTGTAGTGTACTATAGGATAGTGTACTATAGGGTAGTGTACTGTAGTGTAGTGTACTATAGGGTAGTGTAGTGTACTATAGGGTAGTGTACTGTAGTGTACTATAGGGTACTGTAGTGTACTATAGGGTAGTGTACTGTAGTGTACTATAGGGTAGTGTAGTGTACTATAGGGTAGTGTAGTGTACTGTAGTGTACTATAGGGTAGTGTACTGTAGTGTACTATAGGGTAGTATAGTTTACTGCAGTTTAGTGTGCTATAGGGTAGTTTAGTGTACTATAGTGTAGTGTACTGTAGTTTAGTGTACTATAGTGTAGTGTACTATAGTGCAGTGTAGTGTAGTGTAGTGTACTATAGGGTAGTGTAGTGTACTATAGTGTAGTGTACTATAGTGTAGTGTACTATAGGGTAGTGTAGTGTACTATAGGGTAGTGTACTATAGTGTAGTGTACTATAGGGTAGTGTAGTGTACTATAGTGTAGTGTACTATAGTGTAGTGTACTATAGTGTAGTGTACTATAGGGTAGTGTAGTGTACTATAGGGTAGTGTACTATAGTGTAGTGTACTATAGGGTAGTGTAGTGTACTATAGGGTAGTGTAGTATACTGTACTATAGGGTACTGTAGTGTAGTGTACTATAGGGTAGTGTACTGTAGTGTACTATAGGGTAGTGTAGTGTAGTGTAGTGTACTATAGGGTAGTATAGTGTATTGTACTGTAGTGTATTGTAGTGTACCATAGGGTAGTGTAGTGTACTATAGGGTAGTGTAGTGTACTATAGGGTAGTGTACTGTAGTGTAGTGTGCTATAGGGTAGTGTACTGTAGTGTACTATAGGGTAGTGTAGTATACTATACGGTAGTGTACTGTAGTGTACTATAGGGTAGTGTAGTGTAGTGTACTATAGGGTAGTGTAGTGTACTGTAGTGTACTATAGGGTAGTGTAGTGTAGTGTACTATAGGGTAGTGTACTGTAGTGTACTATAGGGTAGTGCAGTTTAGTGTGCTATAGGGTAGTGTAGTTTAGTGTACTATAGTGTAGTTTAGTGTACTATAGGGTAGTGTAGTGTACTATAGGGTAGTGTAGTGTACTATAGGGTAGTGTACTGTAGTGTAGTGTACTGTGGTGTACCTGTAGTGTATTATAGGGTAGTGTAGTGTGCTATAGTGTAGTTTAGTGTACTATAGTGTAGTTTAGTATACTATAGTGTAGTGTACTATAGGGTAGTGTACTATAGTGTAGTGTAGTGTACTGCAGTGTAGTGTAGTGTACTGTGGTGTACCTGTAGTGTACTATAGGGTAGTGTACTATAGGGTAGTGTAGTGTGCTATAGGGTAGTGTAGTGTACTATAGGGTAGTGTACTGTGGTGTACCTGTAGTGTACTATAGGGTAGTGTAGTGTACTATAGTGTACTGTACTGTAGTGTATATTATGCAGTAGACAGTCTCAGCTAATCCTCAGTACTGCAGAGCTCTGAGTCATCATGTCCCTCTCTGTGTAGTGGAGCTGTAGTGTACTGTACTGTACTATAGGCTAGTGTAGTGGAGCTGTAGAGAGCTGAGTACCAGTGTCAAGGCTCTGACTGATACATAGACAGATACTTCTGCTTTCTGACTGATGTGGAGGAGGAGGCAGCAAACATAATGGTCAGATACAGTGTTGACACACTCCTCACACGGAGGGCTTGTTGTGTCTCGCTCTGACGATCACAATCTATTGCTCTCTCTCTCTCACGGTCTTCATCTCTCATGATATCGATCTCTTTCTCTCTCACGATCTTCATCTCTCATGATATCGATGTCTTTCTCTCTCACGGTCTTCATCTCTCATGAAATCGATCTCTTTCGCTGGCTCTCTTTGTTCGATCACGATCCCTGTCTCTCTCTCTCTGCAGTTTTCCATTTTTCTATTTTGTTCTTCTCCTGAAAACAAACAAATCCCTGTTTTTCTACCAGCCTGTGTGAATCGTTTCTCTCCAATTCCCTTCTTCTCTGTGTGTCCTTCCTGTAGGTGTGCAGTACGTGGATCGGTAGTGGTGTGGTCAGTGACCTGAATGATCTTCGTCGCGTCCACAATCTCCTGGTATCCTCGCTGGACAAGGTGCAGGCTGGGAAGGGTTCCTCTAGTCAGCTGTACAGTGAGAGTGCTACCACCATGGAGAAATTGGCTGTACTGAAGGCCTGGGCTGAGGTGAGTTTGTAAATCTACCAGTCAGGAGGCCTGTAACACTATTTTTTTTTTGCTCCTTGGGTCTATGTCGGGTCTTTTTTCTGATCACAACTGTAGGGTTTGTAGGGTTTGGGACCTTGGTCTGTGAACCTAAATAAATAAATGTAAAAACATACATACAAAATCATAACACTAGGCCTTTAGACTACAGACTAGGCTGTGCTGGAGGCTTGTAACACTATAGACTATAGGCTGGAGGCCTGTAACACTATAGACTATAGCTAGGCTGGAGGCCTGTAACACTATAGACTATAGCTGGGCTGGAGGCCTGTAACACTATAGACTATAGGCTGGGCTGGAGGCCTGTAACACTATAGACTATAGCTAGGCTGGAGGCCTGTAACACTATAGACTATAGCTAGGCTGGAGGCCTGTAACACTATAGACTATAGGTTAGGCTGGGCTGGAGGCCTGTAACACTATAGACTATAGGCTGGCCTGGAGGCCTGTAACACTATAGACTATAGCTAGGCTGGAGGCCTGTAACACTATAGACTATAGCTAGGCTGGGCTGTAGGCTTGTAACACTGTAGGCTGGAGGCCTGTAACACTATAGACTATAGGTTAGGCTGTGCTGGAGGCTTGTAACACTATAGCTAGGCTGGAGGCCTGTAACACTATAGACTATAGCTAGGCTGGAGGCCTGTAACACTGTAGACTATAGCTAGGCTGGAGGCCTGTAACACTATAGACTGGGCTGGAGGCCTGTAACACTGTAGACTATAGCTAGGCTGGAGGCCTGTAACACTATAGACTGGGCTGGAGGCCTGTAACACTATAGACTATAGCTAGGCTGGAGGCCTGTAACACTGTAGACTATAGCTAGGCTGGAGGCCTGTAACACTATAGACTATAGCTAGGCTGGAGGCCTGTAACACTATAGACTATAGCTGGGCTGGAAGCCTATAACACTATAGACTATAGGCTGGAGGACTGTATAACACTATAGACTGGGCTGGAGGCCTGTAACACTGTAGACTATAGCTAGGCTGGAGGCCTGTAACACTATAGACTATAGCTAGGCTGGAGGCCTGTAACACTATAGACTATGGGCTGGGCTGGAGGCCTGTAACACTATAGACTAGGCTATAGGCTGGAGGCCTGTAACACTATAGACTATAGCTAGGCTGGAGGCCTGTAACACTATAGACTATAGCTAGGCTGGAGGCCTGTCACACTGTAGACTATAGGCTGGAGGCTTGTAACACTATAGGCAGGGCTGGAGGCCTGTAACACTATAGACTATAGCTCGGCTGGAGGCCTGTAACACTATAGGCTGGGCTGGAGGCCTGTAACACTATAGGCTGGGCTGGAGGCCTGTAACACTAGACTATAGACTGGAGGCCTGCTAGACTGGGCTGGAGGCCTGTAACACTGTAGACTATAGGATGGAGGCCTGTAACACTGTAAGGCCTGTAACTATAGGCAGGGCTGGAGGCCTGTAACACTATAGGCAGGGCTGGAGGCCTGTAACACTATAGACTATAGACTGGGCTAGAGGCCTGTAACACTATAGACTATAGCTAGGCTGGGCTGGAAGCCTGTATAACACTATAGACTGGGCTGGAGGCCTGTAACACTATAGACTATAGCTAGGCTGGAGGCCTGTAACACAATAGACTATGGGCTGGGCTGGAGGCCTGTAACACTATAGACTATGGGCTGGAGGCCTGTAACACTATAGACTATGGGCTGGAGGCCTGTAACACTATAGACTATGGGCTGGAGGCCTGTAACACTATAGACTATGGGCTGGAGGCCTGTAACACTATAGACTATAGGCTGGGCTGGAGGCCTGTAACACTATAGACTATAGCTGGGCTGGAGGCCTGTAACACTATAGACTATAGGTTAGGCTGGGCTGGAGGCCTGTAACACTATAGACTATAGGCTGGCCTGGAGGCCTGTAACACTATAGACTATAGCTAGGCTGGAGGCCTGTAACACTATAGACTATAGCTAGGCTGGGCTGTAGGCTTGTAACACTATAGACTATAGCTAGGCTGGGCTGTAGGCTTGTAACACTGTAGGCTGGAGGCCTGTAACACTATAGACTATAGGTTAGGCTGTGCTGGAGGCTTGTAACACTATAGACTATAGCTAGGCTGGAGGCCTGTAACACTATAGACTATAGACTGGGCTAGAGGCCTGTAACACTATAGACTATAGGCTGGGCTGGTGGCCTGCAACACTATAGACTATAGCTAGGCTGGAGGCCTGCAACACTATAGACTATAGCTAGGCTGGAGGCCTGTAACACTATAGACTATAGCTAGGCTGGAGGCCTGTAACACTATAGACTATAGCTAGGCTGGAGGCCTGTAACACTATAGACTATAGCTAGGCTGGAGGCCTGTAACACTATAGACTATAGCTAGGCTGGAGGCCTGTAACACTGTAGACTATAGCTAGGCTGGAGGCCTGTAACACTATAGACTATAGCTAGGCTGGAGGCCTGTAACACTATAGACTATAGCTAGGCTGGAGGCCTGTAACACTATAGACTATAGCTGGGCTGGAAGCCTATAACACTATAGACTATAGGCTGGAGGACTGTATAACACTATAGACTGGGCTGGAGGCCTGTAACACTGTAGACTATAGCTAGGCTGGAGGCCTGTAACACTATAGACTATAGCTAGGCTGGAGGCCTGTAACACTATAGACTATAGACTGGGCTGGAGGCCTGTAACACTATAGACTATAGACTGGGCTGGAGGCCTGTAACACTATAGACTATAGCTAGGCTGGAGGCCTGTAACACTATAGACTGGGCTGGAGGCCTGTAACACTATAGACTATGGGCTGGGCTGGAGGCCTGTAACACTATAGACTATAGGCTATAGGCTGGAGGCCTGTAACACTATAGACTATAGCTAGGCTGGAGGCCTGTAACACTATAGGCTGGGCTGGAGGCCTGTAACACTAGACTATAGCTAGGCTGGAGGCCTGTAACACTGTAGACTATAGGATGGAGGCCTGTAACACTATAGGCAGGGCTGGAGGCCTGTAACACTATAGGCAGGGCTGGAGGCCTGTAACACTATAGACTATAGACTGGGCTAGAGGCCTGTAACACTATAGACTATAGCTAGGCTGGGCTGGAAGCCTGTATAACACTATAGACTGGGCTGGAGGCCTGTAACACTATAGGCTGGAGGCCTGTAACACAATAGACTATGGGCTGGGCTGGAGGCCTGTAACACTATAGACTATGGGCTGGAGGCCTGTAACACTATAGACTATAGGCTGGAGGCCTGTAACACTATAGACTGGGCTGGAGGCCTGTAACACTATAGACTATAGCTAGGCTGGAGGCCTGTAACACTATAGACTGGGCTGGAGGCCTGTAACACTATAGACTATAGGCTGGAGGCCTGTAACACTATAGACTATAGCTAGGCTGGAGGCCTGTAACACTATAGACTATAGGCAGAGCTGGAGGCCTGTAACACTATAGACTATAGGCTTTTCTGGAGGCCTGTAACACTATAGACTATAGCTAGGCTGGAGGCCTGTAACACTATAGACTATAGCTAGGCTGGAGGCCTGTCACACTTTAGACTATAGGCTGGAGGCCTGTAACACTATAGACTATAGGCAGGGCTGGAGGCCTGTAACACTATAGACTATAGACTGGGCTGGAGGCCTGTAACACTATAGACTATAGACTGGGCTGGAGGCCTGTAACACTATAGACTATAGCTAGGCTGGAGGCCTGTAACACTATAGCTAGGCTGGAGGCCTGTAACACTGTAGACTATAGGCTGGAGGCCTGTAACACTATAGACTATAGGCAGGGCTGGAGGCCTGTAACACTATAGACTATAGACTGGGCTGGAGGCCTGTAACACTATAGACTATAGCTAGGCTGGAGGCCTGTAACACTATAGCTAGGCTGGAGGCCTGTAACACTGTAGACTATAGGCTGGAGGCCTGTAACACTATAGACTATAGGCTGGGCTGGAGGCCTGTCACACTGTAGACTATAGGCTGGAGGCCTGTAACACTATAGACTATAGGCAGGGCTGGAGGCCTGTAACACTATAGACTATAGCTAGGCTGGGCTGGAGGCCTGTAACACTGTAGACTATAGCTTGGCTGGAGGCCTGTAACACTATAGACTATAGGCAGGGCTGGAGGCCTGTAACACTGTAGACTATAGGCTGGAGGCCTGTAACACTATAGACTATAGGCAGGGCTGGAGGCCTGTAACACTATAGACTATAGCTAGGCTGGAGGCCTGTAACACTATAGACTATAGACTGGGCTGGAGGCCTGTAACACTATAGACTATAGCTAGGCTGGAGGCCTGTAACACTATAGCTAGGCTGGAGGCCTGTAACACTATAGGCTGGGCTGGAGGCCTGTAACACTATAGACTATAGGCTGGGCTGGAGGCCTGTAACACTATAGGCTGGGCTGGAGGCCTGTAACACTATAGGCTGGGCTGGAGGCCTGTAACACTATAGACTATAGCTAGGCTGGAGGCCTGTAACACTATAGACTATAGCTAGGCTGGAGGCCTGTAACACTATAGGCTGGGCTGGAGGCCTGTAACACTATAGACTATAGGCTGGGCTGGAGGCCTGTAACACTATAGGCTGGGCTGGAGGCCTGTAACACTATAGACTATAGGCTGGGCTGGAGGCCTGTAACACTATAGACTATTGCTAGGCTGGAGGCCTGTCACACTGTAGACTATAGGCTGGAGGCCTGTAACACTATAGACTATAGCTAGGCTGGGCTGGAGGCCTGTAACACTATAGACTATAGCTAGGCTGGAGGCCTGTAACACTATAGACTATAGCTAGGCTGGAGGCCTGTAACACTATAGACTATAGCTAGGCTGGAGGCCTGTAACACTATAGACTATAGGCTGGGCTGGAGGCCTGGGCCTTTTGAGTAAATCTGAGTAAAAAAAAAAAAATGCTCATGATATCCCGTTAAAACAACTCGAGCTGACACAGTCGTTGTAATCAAATCTTAGCTGGTACATTTCAAACTGTCTTTTTGTGAGGTGCAGCCGGGATGTAGTTCTGTACCATGGTGAGTGGTCGGGTTGATAAACCAGGAGGATTCTCCATCATCTTTTTAAATCTCCAGTTTGGGAACATATTGGGTTCCCAGTAGATTACAACGGCGATGGACAGAAAGTTGTGGATACGCTCAACCAGAATAGCCTGCGCAGCTGCCGACACCTCAAACATGTTGTCACATTTACACCGATTACTGGACCAAATCCCTGAGCTGACAAGGTAAAAATATGTCGTTCTGCCCCCTGAACAAGGCAGTTAACCCACTGTTCCCCTGAACAAGGCAGTTAACCCACTGTTCCCCTGAACAAGGCAGTTAACCCACTGTTCCCCTGAACAAGGCAGTTAACCCACTGTTCCCCTGAACAAGGCAGTTAACCCACTGTTCCCCTGAACAAGGCAGTTAACCCACTGTTCCCCTGAACAAGGCAGTTAACCCACTGTTCCCCTGAACAAGGCAGTTAACCCACTGTTCCCCTGAACAAGGCAGTTAACCCACTGTTCCCCTGAACAAGGCAGTTAACCCACTGTTCCCCTGAACAAGGCAGTTAACCCACTGTTCCCCTGAACAAGGCAGTTAACCCACTGTTCCCCTGAACAAGGCAGTTAACCCACTGTTCCCCTGAACAAGGCAGTTAACCCACTGTTCCCCTGAACAAGGCAGTTAACCCACTGTTCCCCTGAACAAGGCAGTTAACCCACTGTTCCCCTGAACAAGGCAGTTAACCCACTGTTCCCCTGAACAAGGCAGTTAACCCACTGTTCCCCTGAACAAGGCAGTTAACCCACTGTTCCCCTGAACAAGGCAGTTAACCCACTGTTCCCCTGAACAAGGCAGTTAACCCACTGTTCCCCTGAACAAGGCAGTTAACCCACTGTTCCCCTGAACAAGGCAGTTAACCCACTGTTCCCCTGAACAAGGCAGTTAACCCACTGTTCCCCTGAACAAGGCAGTTAACCCACTGTTCCCCTGAACAAGGCAGTTAACCCACTGTTCCCCTGAACAAGGCAGTTAACCCACTGTTCCCTGAACAAGGCAGTTAACCCACTGTTCCCCTGAACAAGGCAGTTAACCCACTGTTCCCCTGAACAAGGCAGTTAACCCACTGTTCCCCTGAACAAGGCAGTTAACCCACTGTTCCCCTGAACAAGGCAGTTAACCCACTGTTCCCCTGAACAAGGCAGTTAACCCACTGTTCCCCTGAACAAGGCAGTTAACCCACTGTTCCCCTGAACAAGGCAGTTAACCCACTTTTCCCCTGAACAAGGCAGTTAACCCACTGTTCCCCTGAACAAGGCAGTTAACCCACTGTTCCCCTGAACAAGGCAGTTAACCCACTGTTCCCCTGAACAAGGCAGTTAACCCACTGTTCCCCTGAACAAGGCAGTTAACCCACTGTTCCCCTGAACAAGGCAGTTAACCCACTGTTCCCTGAACAAGGCAGTTAACCCACTGTTCCCTGAACAAGGCAGTTAACCCACTGTTCCCCTGAACAAGGCAGTTAACCCACTGTTCCCTGAACAAGGCAGTTAACCCACTGTTCCCCTGAACAAGGCAGTTAACCCACTGTTCCCCTGAACAAGGCAGTTAACCCACTGTTCCCCTGAACAAGGCAGTTAACCCACTGTTCCCCTGAACAAGGCAGTTAACCCACTGTTCCCTGAACAAGGCAGTTAACCCACTGTTCCCCTGAACAAGGCAGTTAACCCACTGTTCCCCTGAACAAGGCAGTTAACCCACTGTTCCCCTGAACAAGGCAGTTAACCCACTGTTCCCCTGAACAAGGCAGTTAACCCACTGTTCCCCTGAACAAGGCAGTTAACCCACTGTTCCCCTGAACAAGGCAGTTAACCCACTGTTCCCTGAACAAGGCAGTTAACCCACTGTTCCCTGAACAAGGCAGTTAACCCACTGTTCCCCTGAACAAGGCAGTTAACCCACTGTTCCCCTGAACAAGGCAGTTAACCCACTGTTCCCTGAACAAGGCAGTTAACCCACTGTTCCCCTGAACAAGGCAGTTAACCCACTGTTCCCCTGAACAAGGCAGTTAACCCACTGTTCCCTGAACAAGGCAGTTAACCCACTGTTCCCTGAACAAGGCAGTTAACCCACTGTTCCCTGAACAAGGCAGTTAACCCACTGTTCCCCTGAACAAGGCAGTTAACCCACTGTTCCCCTGAACAAGGCAGTTAACCCACTGTTCCCCTGAACAAGGCAGTTAACCCACTGTTCCCTGAACAAGGCAGTTAACCCACTGTTCCCCTGAACAAGGCAGTTAACCCACTGTTCCCCTGAACAAGGCAGTTAACCCACTGTTCCCCTGAACAAGGCAGTTAACCCACTGTTCCCCTGAACAAGGCAGTTAACCCACTGTTCCCTGAACAAGGCAGTTAACCCACTGTTCCCCTGAACAAGGCAGTTAACCCACTGTTGCCCTGAACAAGGCATTTAGCCCACTGTTCCCCTGAACAAGGCAGTTAGCCCACTGTTCCCCTGAACAAGGCAGTTAGCCCACTGTTCCCCTGAACAAGGCAGTTAGCCCACTGTTCCCCTGAACAAGGCAGTTAACCCACTGTTCCCCTGAACAAGGCAGTTAACCCACTGTTCCCCTGAACAAGGCAGTTAACCCACTGTTCCCCTGAACAAGGCAGTTAACCCACTGTTGCCCTGAACAAGGCATTTAGCCCACTGTTGCCCTGAACAAGGCATTTAGCCCACTGTTCCCCTGAACAAGGCAGTTAACCCACTGTTCCTAGGCTGTCATTGAAAATAAGAATTTGTTCTTAACTGACT
The DNA here is from genome assembly GCF_018296145.1 of Oncorhynchus tshawytscha. Classification (NCBI taxonomy): domain Eukaryota; kingdom Metazoa; phylum Chordata; class Actinopteri; order Salmoniformes; family Salmonidae; genus Oncorhynchus; species Oncorhynchus tshawytscha. The sequence continues at coordinate 31,871,227 of NC_056452.1, read as the reverse complement.
TGCCTTGTTAAATAAAGGTTAAATAAAAAATCTACATTAAAAAAATGCTGAAGCATGGAGGTGGCGGCATCATGCTGTGGGCTGGGAAACACGTCTGGAGGGAAAGATGAACGGAACAAAAAGAGATCCTTGGGACTGAGAGACTAGTCAGGATCAAGGGAAAGATGAACAGAGAAATGTACAGAGATCCTTGATGAAAACCTGTTCCAGAGCGCTCAGGACCTCAGACTGTAGCGAAGGTTCACCTTCCAACAGGACAACGACCCTAAGCACACAGCCAATACAACACAGGAGTGGCTTCAGGACAAGTCTCTGAATGTCCTTGAGTGGCCCAGCCAGAGCCTGGACTTGAACCCGATCTAACATCTCTGGAGAGACCTGAGAGAGACCTTTTATGGTAGAGTGGCCAGACGGAAGCCACTCCTCAGTAAAAGGCACATGACGGCTCACTTGGAGTTTGCCAAAAGGCAACTTAAAGACTCTCAGAGCGTGAGAAACAAGATTCTGATGAAACCAAGATTGAACTCTAGAACCAACCCTGCCAGACAGGCTCAGTATCTTGAGGGGCCGATGCTGTTTTAGTGGGTCTCTGACCGTGTGTATCTTTGCTGTGTGTCGACTACCTATAGACCTATAAAACAAAGGACTTCATTTCATTCTAAAGATACAAATACCCCCTTGTCTAGCGTATTTTGTTTTTTGTGGACATTTTTAAAGTTTACCGGCATTTTCTGTTTCCATCAAGCCGCCAGGCCATGAGTCCTGTCATTACCTGTCATATGTTCTTTACTGACAATCAGGTTGGATGAAAACATAGTTAGTCTCTCTCTCTCTGTCTCTCTCTCTGTCTCTCTCTCTCTGTCCCTCTCTCTCTGTCTCTGTCTCTCTCTCTGTCTCTCTGTCTCTCTCTGTCTCTCTGTCTCTCTCGCTCTGTCTCTCTCTCTCTCTCTCTCTCCCATGCTCTCATTCTCTCCCTCCCATCTTTCAGGTGTATGTTGTGGCCATGAAGATAAAGAAGGAAGCAGAGTCTCGGCCGGTGAAGGAGGTGAAGGCAGGAGAAGAGGATGAGGAAGAGGAGGAGGAGGAGGTGGGAGCGGACATTCTTCCTCCTGACAGCCTAATTATGCTGGTGCAGCCTGAACTACCGTCTCTGTCTCGGCTGTGGTTGGCTGTCCTCAGAGACTACGCTCTGCTCACACTGCCTGCTGAGTTCTCCAGCCAACTGCCCCCTGACGGTACACCACAACTCAACACTATGGCCAGTCTTAAGCCACAGATCAATTAAATGGAGTATCTCTCAACTGAACACGCTTTTCTAGACTTGATTCATCTGTTTCCGGGAAAATGTCCCTACAACTTCTTCATGATGTTCATGACTTTGTGTGACAGATTGGGTTGCTATTCTACCTCTGTCTCTTAAAAGGACAATACCTCCTGACAAGCCTGTTTTCCTGTGTTGTTCAGGTGGTGCCTTCTACACCCCAGAGACCATCGACACAGCCCGTCTCCATTACCGTGGCTCCTGGGCCCCCGTTCTCCATGCTGTGGCCCTCTGGCTGAGCAGCACCAGCTTTGGGGAGGGGGAAGAGGAGGCCCCTGCTGTCCCTCCACAGGCTTCTGGGGCACCAGTCTACCCCCAGGGTAATCCTGGACCTACTCAGAGCCTGGAGGATCTGATTAAGGACAGAATGCATCTGATGTTGGGTATGGACCACAGCCACAGAGACAGGCAGCCACAGAGACAGGCAGCCACAGAGACAGGCAGCCACAGAGACAGGCAGCCACAGAGACAGGCAGCCACAGAGACAAGCAGCCACAGAGAGGGGCAGGCAGCCACAGAGAGGGGCAGGCAGCCACAGAGACAGGCAGCCACAGAGAGGGGCAGACAGACACAGAGACCGACAGACAGCCAGCCACAGGGACAGCCAGCCTCAGGGACAGACAGACAGCCAGCCACAGAGACAGACAGACAGCCAGCCACAGAGACAGACAGACAGCCAGCCACAGAGACAGACAGACAGCCAGCCACAGAGACAGACAGACAGCCAGCCACAGAGACAGACAGACAGCCAGCCACAGAGACAGCCACAGAGACAGACAGACAGACAGCCAGCCAGCCACAGAGACAGACATACAGCCACAGAGACAGAGACAGACAGCTAGCCACAGAGACAGACAGACAGCCACAGAGACAGAGACAGACAGCTAGCCACACAGCCACAGAGACAGACAGACAGACAGACAGCCACAGAGACAGACAGATAGCCAGAGAGACAGACAGACAGACAGAGACAGACAGCTAGCCACACAGCCACAGAGACAGACAGACAGACAGTTGTCAGTATAGATGATAACTAACCACTGTCCCTCCCAGGTGTCAGTATAGATGATAACTAACCACTGTCCCTCCCAGGTGTCAGTATAGATGATAACTAACCACTGTCCCTCCCAGGTGTCAGTATAGATGATAACTAACCACTGTCCCTCCCAGGTGTCAGTATAGATGATAACTAACCACTGTCCCTCCCAGGTGTCAGTATAGATGATAACTAACCACTGTCCCTCCCAGGTGTCAGTATTGAGTTCCTGTGTTTCCCAAGACCTGAGGAACCAATAGAACATGTCATGTCATGTCTACAGGCTCTCTGTACCCTACTGGACTCTCCCTGTGCCAGGACACACATCAGTGAAGACCAGGTAAAGATAACAGGAAGGAGGGAGGGAAGGAGGGAGGGAAGGAGGGAGGGAAGGAGGGAGGGAGGGAGGGAGGGAGGGAGGGAGGGAGGGAGGGAGAGAGAGAGAGGGAGGGAGGGAGGGAGAGAGGGAGAGAGGGAGAGAGGGAGGGGGGCAGGGAGGGAGGGGGGGAAGAGAGGGAGGGGGGGGAAGAGAGGGAGGGAGGGGGGGGGCAGGGAGGGAGGGAGGGAGATTTGGCCCTAAACAGAGAGTACACAGTAGCAGAATACCTGACCACTGTGACTTACCCAACTTAAGGAAAGCTTTGACTATGTACAGACTCAGTGAGCATAGCCTTGCTATTGAGAAAGGCCGCCGTAGGCAGACATGGCTCTCAAGAGAAGACAGGCTATGTGCACACTGCCCACAAAATGAGGTGGAAACTGAGCTGCACTTCCTAACCTCCTGCCCAATGTATGACCATATTAGAGACATATTTCCCTCAGATTACACAGATCCACAAAGAATTTGAAAACAAATCCAATTTTGATAAACTCCCATATCTACTGGGTGAAATTCCACAGTGTGCCATCACAGCAGCAAGATTTGTGACCTGTTGCCACGAGAAAAGGGCAACCAGTGAAGAACACACACCATTGTAAATACAACCCATATTTATGCTTATTTATTTTATCTTGTGTACTTTAACCATTTGTACATTGTTAAAACACTGTGTATATATATATATAATATGACATTTGTAATGTCTTTATTGTTTTGAAACTTCTGTATGTGTGATGTTTACTGTTAATTTTGATTGTTTATTTCAGTTTTGTATATTATCTACCTCACTTGCTTTGGCAATGTTAACACGTTTCCCATATGCCAATAAAGCCCCTTGAGTTGAGAGAGGGAGAGGGAGAAGAAATGCAGAGATGGAGAACCAACTGTTAAAGAGAAGTTTGAGAAGGTTCTAGTATCATAGTCTGTGATGTGGAGTATACAGGAGAGTGAGGGTGGGAAGGATGGGGGAGGAGACAGTAGAATGACTAATGTATATCATGTTCCAGAGGTGATGGTCTCTGTCTCTATCTGTTTCCTTCTCCACACACACCATCTCTGTTTCCTTCTCCACACACACCATCTCTGTTTCCTTCTCCACACACACCATCTCTGTTTCCTTCTCCACACACACCATCTCTGTTTCCTTCTCCACACACACCATCTCTGTTTCCTTCTCCACACACACCATCTCTGTTTCCTTCTCCACACACACCATCTCTGTTTCCTTCTCCACACACACCATCTCTGTTTCCTTCTCCACACACACCATCTCTGTTTCCTTCTCCACACACACCATCTCTGTTTCCTTCTCCACACACACCATCTCTGTTTCCTTCTCCACACACACCATCTCTGTTTCCTTCTCCACACACACCATCTCTGTCTCTATCCGTTTCCCTCTCCACACACACCATGTGTATAGAGGTCTATACAGGTTTCTCTTCATGTTGTAGTTGTTGGGTACAGAGCTGACAGGCTGGGGGTCTAACCAGGTTTCATGTTTTAGTTGTTGGGTACAGAGCTGACAGGCTGGGGGTCTAACCAGGTTTCATGTTGTAGTTGTTAGGTACAGAGCTGACAGGCTGGGGGTCTAACCAGGTTTCATGTTGTAGTTGTTAGGTACAGAGCTGACAGGCTGGGGGTCTAACCAGGTTTCATGTTGTAGTTGTTAGGTGTAGAGCTGCTCAACGTTCTCCACAGACTACTCCTGACCAGAGATCCTCCAGCCGTTCAGCTCCAAGTTACGGCTGTGGTGCAGGAGACGATCCGGGCTGCACAGGACCACCTGACACAGCAGAGAGAGACACAGGGTCAGTTCTGACACGGTTCGCTATGCTGGTCCCAGATACCTTTCTGCAGTTACTATAGTCATCATTAACCATGTGGTGATACCGACCAGTACCTATAGTCATCATTACCCATGTGGTGATACCGACCAGCATATCCAGACTATCGGTCTATCGTTAGGATATACCACTGAAATGTACATTAATTTAAAATCAATGTTTACCTGAAACCTAAATGGGCTCATAACTACTGATTTTGTCAAGTTCCGTCTCAGAATATTCTCACCTCATGTTGATCTGCTCTATGTATCTCCCTCCAGGTAAGGAGGGTGGAGGGGAGAAGGACGGTCTGTCTCTCCGGGGAGAGGGAGGTGAGACTGGGGAGTTGCTCCCGGGGAAGTCCTTAGTCTTCGCTGCCATGGAGCTTATGGTGTTCATCCTGGTTCGTCACTTGCCCCAACTCAACACCAGGTAATATACGAATGTAGTATTTTAACAGGTATTATATGAATGTATTATATGAATGTAGTATTTTAACAGGTATTATATGAATGTAATATATGAATGTAGTATTTTAACAGGTAATATATGAATGTAGTATTTTAACAGGTAATATATGAATGTAGTATTTTAACAGGTAATATATGAATGTAGTATTTTAACAGGTAATATATGAATGTAGTATTTTAAATATGTTTTTTTTATCAAGGTCGTTCTGTGGTAACGTGTCGTTCTGTGGTAACGTGTCGTTCTGTATCAGTGTCGTTCTGTATCAGTGTCGTTCTGTGGTAACGTGTCGTTCTGTTGTAACGTGTCGTTCTGTGGTAACGTGTCGTTCTGTGGTAACGTGTCGTTCTGTGGTAACGTGTCGTTCTGTATCAGTGTCGTTCTGTATCAGTGTCGTTCTGTGGTAACGTGTCGTTCTGTGGTAACGTGTCGTTCTGTGGTAACGTGTCGTTCTGTTGTAACGTGGCGTTCTGTGGTAACGTGGCGTTCTGTTGTAACGTGTCGTTCTGTTGTAACGTGTCGTTCTGTGGTAACGTGTCGTTCTGTGGTAACGTGTCGTTCTGTATCAGTGTCGTTCTGTATCAGTGTCGTTCTGTATCAGTGTCGTTCTGTTGTAACGTGTCGTTCTGTGGTAACGTGTCGTTCTGTTGTAACGTGGCGTTCTGTGGTAACGTGGCGTTCTGTTGTAACGTGTCGTTCTGTTGTAACGTGTCGTTCTGTGGTAACGTGTCGTTCTGTGGTAACGTGTCGTTCTGTATCAGTGTCGTTCTGTTGTAACGTGTCGTTCTGTTGTAACGTGTCGTTCTGTGGTAACGTGTCGTTCTGTATCAGTGTCGTTCTGTGGTAACGTGTCGTTCTGTGGTAACGTGTCGTTCTGTATCAGTGTCGTTCTGTTGTAACGTGTCGTTCTGTTGTAACGTGTCGTTCTGTGGTAACGTGTCGTTCTGTGGTAACGTGTCGTTCTGTATCAGTGTCGTTCTGTATCAGTGTCGTTCTGTTGTAACGTGTTGTTCTGTTGTAACGTGTCGTTCTGTTGTAACGTGTCGTTCTGTTGTAACGTGTCGTTCTGTGGTAACGTGTCGTTCTGTTGTAACGTGTCGTTCTGTTGTAACGTGTCGTTCTGTGGTAACGTGTCGTTCTGTGGTAACGTGTCGTTCTGTGGTAACGTGTCGTTCTGTATCAGTGTCGTTCTGTGGTAACGTGTCGTTCTGTGGTAACGTGTTGTTCTGTATCAGTGTCGTTCTGTATCAGTGTCGTTCTGTATCAGTGTCGTTCTGTGGTAACGTGTCGTTCTGTATCAGTGTCGTTCTGTGGTAACGTGTCGTTCTGTATCAGTGTCGTTCTGTGGTAACGTGTCGTTCTGTATCAGTGTCGTTCTGTGGTAACGTGTCGTTCTGTTGTAACGTGTCGTTCTGTGGTAACGTGTCGTTCTGTGGTAACGTGTCGTTCTGTGGTAACGTGTCGTTCTGTGGTAACGTGTCGTTCTGTATCAGTGTCGTTCTGTATCAGTGTCGTTCTGTGGTAACGTGTCGTTCTGTGGTAACGTGTCGTTCTGTTGTAACGTGGCGTTCTGTTGTAACGTGGCGTTCTGTGGTAACGTGGCGTTCTGTTGTAACGTGGCGTTCTGTGGTAACGTGTCGTTCTGTGGTAACGTGTCGTTCTGTGGTAACGTGTCGTTCTGTATCAGTGTCGTTCTGTGGTAACGTGTCGTTCTGTGGTAACGTGTCGTTCTGTGGTAACGTGGCGTTCTGTTGTAACGTGGCGTTCTGTTGTAACGTGGCGTTCTGTTGTAACGTGGCGTTCTGTTGTAACGTGGCGTTCTGTTGTAACGTGGCGTTCTGTGGTAACGTGGCGTTCTGTTGTAACGTGGCGTTCTGTGGTAACGTGGCGTTCTGTTGTAACGTGTCGTTCTGTGGTAACGTGTCGTTCTGTGGTAACGTGTCGTTCTGTGGTAACGTGTCGTTCTGTGGTAACGTGGCGTTCTGTGGTAACGTGGCGTTCTGTGGTAACGTGTCGTTCTGTGGTAACGTGTCGTTCTGTGGTAACGTGTCGTTCTGTTGTAACGTGTCGTTCTGTGGTAACGTGTCGTTCTGTGGTAACGTGTCGTTCTGTGGTAACGTGTCGTTCTGTATCAGTGTCGTTCTGTATCAGTGTCGTTCTGTGGTAACGTGTCGTTCTGTGGTAACGTGTCGTTCTGTATCAGTGTCGTTCTGTGGTAACGTGTCGTTCTGTATCAGTGTCGTTCTGTGGTAACGTGTCGTTCTGTGGTAACGTGTCGTTCTGTGGTAACGTGTCGTTCTGTTGTAACGTGTCGTTCTGTTGTAACGTGTCGTTCTGTGGTAACGTGTCGTTCTGTGGTAACGTGTCGTTCTGTGGTAACGTGTCGTTCTGTATCAGTGTCGTTCTGTATCAGTGTCGTTCTGTGGTAACGTGTCGTTCTGTGGTAACGTGTCGTTCTGTGGTAACGTGTCGTTCTGTGGTAACGTGTCGTTCTGTGGTAACGTGTCGTTCTGTGGTAACGTGTCGTTCTGTATCAGTGTCGTTCTGTATCAGTGTCGTTCTGTGGTAACGTGTCGTTCTGTTGTAACGTGGCGTTCTGTGGTAACGTGGCGTTCTGTGGTAACGTGGCGTTCTGTTGTAACGTGTCGTTCTGTGGTAACGTGTCGTTCTGTTGTAACGTGTCGTTCTGTGGTAACGTGTCGTTCTGTATCAGTGTCGTTCTGTGGTAACGTGTCGTTCTGTGGTAACGTGTCGTTCTGTATCAGTGTCGTTCTGTGGTAACGTGTCATTCTGTGGTAACGTGTCGTTCTGTTGTAACGTGGCGTTCTGTGGTAACGTGGCGTTCTGTTGTAACGTGTCGTTCTGTGGTAACGTGTCGTTCTGTGGTAACGTGTCGTTCTGTGGTAACGTGGCGTTCTGTTGTAACGTGTCGTTCTGTGGTAACGTGTCGTTCTGTGGTAACGTGGCGTTCTGTTGTAACGTGTCGTTCTGTGGTAACGTGTCGTTCTGTTGTAACGTGTCGTTCTGTATCAGGGTCGTTCTGTATCAGGGTCGTTCTGTTTTATCAGGGTCGTTCTGTTTTAATACCCTGGTTATCCTGCTTGGAAGATTCTTTATTTCCTGCCTTTTTTTAACTGAAGTTTGCAACCCTAATAGTACAGCATCTTTGGGTCATTGAAAAGCCCAAACTCATGTATTTTCATTCCCAGGGTGAACGAGTCCCCCAGCCACCTGCCCCTCCGACCCCAGCCTCGTCTGCCTGAGGAGAGCACCCGGCTGGTGGCTCACACCGTCTCTATACTGGCTGAACTGCCGTCGCTATGCTCCCCCGCAGGTAACACACCGACAAAAACACCTGACCACACAGACTCAGAATGTCTCCTATAATTCATTGCCTTGTTGTGGTGTGTTATACTGCTAATAGCAGAGTTCTAGTGTTCATCTCTCCGCCTTAGATTCAGTCTGGCTCAATGGCCTCTCACCCTGGGTCTGTGGTTGTTATGTCTGAGACTGAAGCTTTCTGAGGATCAGATTATCCTGGAAATCAACTGAGAAGATTCAGTTAGGATGTCAGGGCCACTGAGAGATTAGGGGCAGGGATTTCAGGGCTACTGACAGATTAGGGACAGGGATTAGGGACATGGATTTCAGGGCTACTGACAGATTAGGGACAGGGATTAGGAACATGGATTTCAGGGCCACTGACAGATTAGGGACAGGGATTAGGGACATGGATTTCAGGGCTACTGACAGATTAGGGACAGGGATAACATTATGTTTATAGAAAGGGTCTGTTTGCCTTGTTGACATATATAGAAGGTGCATTCTGCAATGGTTACTGCCGTCCAATCGTCATTTCAATTGGTGTGGGATGGAGTGAAGGATTACATTTTCTTGTCAGCTCGGAGGTTTGAACTTGCAACCTTCCGGTTACTAGTCCAACGCTCTAACCACTAGGCTACCCTGCCGCCCCTAAAGGATACAAGTCTGTCTCTCTGTCATTCTTCATTACTAAAGAATACAAGTGTCATTCCTCATTACTGAAGGATACAAGTCTCTCTCTCTGTCATTCCTCATTACTGAAGGATACAAGTCTCTCTCTGTCATTCTTCATTACTAAAGGATACAAGTGTCATTCCTCATTACTGAAGGATACAAGTCTCTCTCTCTCTCTCATTCCTCATTACTGAAGGATACAAGTCTCTCTCTCTCTCTCATTCCTCATTACTGAAGGATACAAGTCTCTCTCTCTCTCTCTCATTCCTCATTACTGAAGGATACAAGTCTCTCTCTCTGTCATTCCTCATGTCTGTCATCGCCCCCTCCCCCACCCACAGGCAGCATGACCATTCTCCCGACTGTACTCTTCCTGATAACCGGGGTCCTGAAGGAGACGGCTGTGAAGACACCTGATAACTCCATACCCCTGCCAGTCTCAGGTACACACACACACAAAACATTTATAAAGACACCTGATAACTCCATCCCCCTGCCAGTCTCAGGTACACACACACACACACACACACACACACACAGACAAAACATTTATAAAGACCCCTGATAACTCCATCCCCCTGCCTGTCTCAGCTGCTCTACAGGGTATAAAGACCATCATCACCTGTCCTCTGTCCCGGGCTGAGAAGACTCCCACTCAGTGGACAGGACTGATTAGGAGTAGTCTGGCTTCTGTTCTAGAATATTCTCAACCAGGTAACAAACGCACTGTTCTAGAATATTCTCCACCAGGTAACACACACACTGTTCTAGAATATTCTCCACCAGGTAACACACACACTGTTCTAGAATATTCTCCACCAGGTAACACACACACTGTTCTAGAATATTCTCAACCAGGTAACATACACACTGTTCTAGAATATTCTCAACCAGGTAACATACACACTGTTCTAGAATATTCTCCACCAGGTAACACACACACTGTTCTAGAATATTCTCAACCAGGTAACATACACACTGTTCTAGAATATTCTCCACCAGGTAACACACACACTGTTCTAGAATATTCTCAACCAGGTAACACACACACTGTTCTAGAATATTCTCCACCAGGTAACACACACACTGTTCTAGAATATTCTCAACCAGGTAACATACACACTGTTCTAGAATATTCTCCACCAGGTAACACACACACTGTTCTAGAATATTCTCCACCAGGTAACACACACACTGTTCTAGAATATTCTCCACCAGGTAACATACACACTGTTCTAGAATATTCTCCACCAGGTAACACACACACTGTTCTAGAATATTCTCAACCAGGTAACATACACACTGTTTTAGAATATTCTCCACCAGGTAACACACACACTGTTCTAGAATATTCTCCACCAGGTAACATACACACTGTTCTAGAATATTCTCCACCAGGTAACACACACACTGTTCTAGAATATTCTCCACCAGGTAACATACACACTGTTCTAGAATATTCTCCACCAGGTAACACACACACTGTTTTAGAATATTCTCCACCAGGTAACACACACACTGTTCTAGAAGGATTCCTGGTAGCCAGGTGTTTCCCATCTTCCCATTGTGTCAGGATGCTGTGTAGGTGGCTGTCCAGCCGTGGCCTGCTGATCATGTTGTAATGGACCTTTTAATGCGTGTTCCTCAGATGAGTCTCGTCCCAACATGGATGAGGTCAGTATGCTGACAGCCATGACCCTCTTCCTGCTGTCTGCCAGTTCAGAGGTCATAGGAGTCACTGTGCTGCAGCAGGGTTGTATGGAACGCTATAGGAACGCACTCCTCTCCTCTGACCCCTGGGTACGCACGCACACACACACAAACACACACTGCCTCCTCTCCTCTGACCCCTGGGTACGCACGCACACACACCGCCTCATCTCCTCTGACCCCTGGGTACGCGCACACACACACACACTGCTTCACTAAAGTGTTGAACTCCTCTGACCCCTTTAATGTCTATTGTCTCCTCTCTTACCCCGCTCTAAGACCCCCCCCCAGTCTCCAGTCTCCAGTTGTCCCTGAATGTCAGTAATCTGTTTCTCCCTCTCAGGTCCAGGCGCGGTGTTACCAGCTCCTCCTGTCCGTGTTCCAGCACCCCAGCCGTGCGTTATCCACCCCCTACATCCACGCCCTGGCGCCGCTTATGGTGGAGAAACTGAAGGGGGTGGAGAGGAGTCGCCCAGGCACGGTCACAGAGCTGCAGGCCATACAGGAGGGCATCGGGGTTCTGGAGAACCTAGTGGGCATGGCAGAGGAGCAGAACCGTACGTACCGTTGGTAGCAATGCTGTACACACAGGGTTAAAACGGTCACGGACCTGCAGGGCCATACAGGAGGGCATCGGGGTTCTGGAGAACCTAGTGGGCATGGCAGAGGAGCAGAACCGTACCACCATGGCCTGCATGTGGGGCACAAGCATCTCGATCAACTGTTGACCTCCGATAAACCCAATCTAGATCTAGTTTATTCCTTTCAGTATTTTACTACCGAAACTATCTACCTGACAGAGCATTCAAAGGGTCAGACGGGTTTCTCTGCATGTTTTCAGCGACATGAAATGCCAGATTCTATTGGTTCAATTCCCGAGTAAAGATCATGCAGGGACATCTAAGAGTTTGTAAAAAAAATCTGCCTTTCAGGATATTTTCCGTTTATGGTTCAGTAGAGAAACTGGTGAGAACATAATTGAGTTGTCTTCCTGGTGTCCTATTCGAGTTGGGTAACCTGGTAGAGGTACACATTTCCCGATAAAGACAACCATTGATCTGTAAAAGCCTTTCTGTAACTAAACGCCTCTTCATGCGTTTCCTTGTATTCTGGGAGTGTTAGTCTGGACTTAAGGTCTGGGGTTTTAGACTCGGGGTGTGGAGTATAGGGGAGTGGTAGTCTGGACTTATGGTCTGGGGTTTTAGACTCGGGTGTGGAGTAGAGGGGAGTGTTAGTCTGGATTTATGGTCTGGGGTTTTAGACTCGGGTGTGGAGTAGAGGGGAGTGTTAGTCTGGATTTATGGTCTGGGGTTTTAGACTCAGGGTGTGGAGTAGAGGGGAGTGTTAGTCTGGATTTATGGTCTGGGGTTTTAGACTCAGGGTGTGGAGTAGAGGGGAGTGTTAGTCTGGATTTATGGTCTGGGGTTTTAGACTCGGTGTGTGTAGTTGAGCAGCTGAACTGCGAAAGTTCAGGTGTTCTCATGCTTCCAATATGTATTAGTTGATTCTCCTCTGTACTGTAGGTCAGACTAATCTTTATGAATCACAGTATTTGATGTCCTCTCACTCTGAGATACTGATCCATTTTTTTTAATAGAGCAAATGTTAACGAACAAGATGCATCAATGTTTGTCTCTCCCTTTCTCTTCCCTTCCGTCTCTCCCTCTGTCTCTTGCATCCCTCTCCCCGTGTCCCTCCCTCTCCCTGTTTCCCTCTCCCTCCCTCACTACGTCTCCACCCGGTTCCCTCTCTTCAACAGGGGTACAGTTGCTAGCTCTGCTCGTGCCCACCCTGGTCTCCTATCTCCTGGATGACAAGGCCTTCTCCTCTGCTCCTCCTGCCTCCAAGGGCCTACATGAGTTTGCTCTCCAGAACCTGATGCGGATCGGGCCCCTCTACCCAGCTGCCTTCAAGACAGTGATTGGAGCCGCACCTGAGCTCAAGACCCGCCTTGAGTCGGCCGTCAGAGCCAATCAGGCGAGCAGCAAAGCCAAAGCAGCAGCCCTATTGGCCCAGCCAACTGTGCAGGCCGCGCCCACCATCAAACTCAAAACGAGTTTCTTCTAAATATCCCTGAAATGCAGAATACTTTATCATCCTGGTGTAATGTTGTTGTCGTCTGATACGTCTCTAAGATGTTCTTTATTTAACTTGGTTCTCGGTGGATGACATTTTTCTACTTAGTTTTCTTGAAGTCGGCAAGTAGCCTAGTGGTTAGAGTGTAGGGACGGCAGGTAGCCTAGTGGTTAGAGTGTAGAGGAGGCAGGTAGCCTAGTGGTTAGAGTGGAGGGGCGGCAGGTAGCCTAGTGGTTAGAGTGTAGGGACGGTAGGTAGCCTAGTGGTTAGAGTGTAGGGATGGCAGGTAGTCTAGTGGTTAGAGTGTAGAGGAGGCAGGTAGCCTAGTGGTTAGAGTGTAGGGACGGCAGGTAGCCTAGTGGTTAGAGTGTAGGGGTGGCAGGTAGCCTAGTGGTTAGAGTGTAGGGACGGCCTAGTGGTTAGAGTGTAGGGGGCAGGTAGCCTAGTGGTTAGAGTGTAGGGACGGCCTAGTGGTTAGAGTGTAGGGGGCAGGTAGCCTGGTGGTTAGAGTGTAGGGGGGGGCAGGTAGCCTGGTGGTTAGAGTGTTGGACTAGTAACCGAAAGGTTGCAAGATCGAATCCCCGAGCTGACAAGATACAAATCTGTCGTTGTGCTCCTGAACAGGCAGTTAACCCACTGTTCCTAGGCCTTCATTGAAAATAAGAATTTGTTCTTAACTGACTTACCGAGTTAAATAAAGTTTAAATAAATATAATAATAATGTCCAGGAAACAAGTATGTAAATAATATGATTAAAGGGTGTTTTAATATCCACAACCCCTGTAGAGAGAGAATACTGCTTTTGATGTCATTTGATTGTATTGTTACTATTTTAGAGATGGATCTCATTTTTACATCTTAAATGGCATGCTATTCCCTATGTAGTGCACTTCCTTTTGACCAGAGTAGTGCCCTCCCCTTTTGACCAGAGTAGTGCCCCCCCCTTTTGACCAGAGTAGTGCCCTACCCTTTTGACCAGAGTAGTGCCCCCCTTTTGACCAGAGTAGTGCCCTCCCCTTTTGACCAGAGTAGTGCCCTCCCCTTTTGACCAGAGTAGTGCCCTCCCCTTTTGACCAGAGTAGTGCCCTCCCCTTTTGACCAGAGTAGTGCCCTCCTCTTTTGACCAGAGTAGTGCCCTCCCCTTTTGACCAGAGTAGTGCCCTCCCCTTTTGACCAGAGTAGTGCCCCCCCTTTTGACCAGAGTAGTGCCCTCCCCTTTTGACCAGAGTAGTGCCCTCCCCTTTTGACCAGAGTAGTGCCCTCCCCTTTTGACCAGAGTAGTGCCCTCCTTTTGACCAGAGTAGTGCCCTCCCCTTTTGACCAGAGTAGTGCCCTCCCCTTTTGACCAGAGTAGTGCCCTCCCCTTTTGACCAGAGTAGTGCCCTCCCCTTTTGACCAGAGTAGTGCCCTCCCCTTTTGACCAGAGTAGTGCCCTCCCCTTTTGACCAGAGTAGTGCCCTCCCCTTTTGACCAGAGTAGTGCACTATTTAGGGAATATAGGATGCCATTTGGGACTCTTTCCATTGAACATGTAAAGGGCCCTACTTCAAAAGAATTGAACTGAGTATAGTTTGTTCTGTATTTGCTTCCTTATTGGTCTGACATCATCATTCCGCGCGGACTCTTGAACTCCGTGAGTCTTGGTTACAACGTTTGTTGAGGCTGATGCGTCAACGTGGCTGTGTCCACTGTAAGACGGGATTCAATCATGCATATGTTTGTAATGGGATGTGTTTGTTGTATGTGGAAACTTGAGCAGAAATGGGTCTACCTTTTAAGTAGTAAAATGGGTCTACCTTTAAGTAAAATGCTTGTTTTCGATGTTCTTGTCTTGAGGCTTTAAACGTCACCCAAGACATCCTTTTAAATAATACATTTAGGTGTTTGGCATCTGCTGTTCATAAAGTATTTTACTTGCTGATCCTGTGTATTAAATAGACCTCACAGACCAGTCCTTTACAACACATTAAATAGACCTCACAGACCAGTCCTTTAC